>NW_028125611.1:0-265752 GCF_965194825.1 Balaenoptera physalus
CCTGAAGGTGCTGGGAAGAAATACATGCCCTCCACTTTAAGTGGGACGTAACCTGGAAAGAGCCACTAAGGAGAACAGAACAGAGGTGCCTTTAAAAAGTCAACATTGAGCTACCATATGATCCAGCAGACCTATTCCTGGACCTATAAACTAAGAAGACAGAATTGGAAGGACACAGCCACGCAAATCTGCATTGCACACTATTACAATAGCCAAGATATGGAAGTAACCAAAAAGTCCACCGACAGATGGGTGGACAAAGAAGAACTGCTACCTGTACAGATGGAATATGAGCTAGTGAAAAAATGAAACAATGCCATTTGCAGCACCGTAGATGAGTCTAGAAGTAATCACGCAACTTGGAGTAAGTGAGAAAGCGAAAGACACATATCCTATCATATCATATATAGGGGTTACCTAAAAAATGATACAAACAAAGATATTTCCACAGAGAAACACTATCATAGAATCAATATAAAAACGTATGGTTCACCAAATAGAAAGGTGTGAGGAATGGATACATTACCGTATTGAGGTTAACAGAGAGATACAAACACCTGTGAAATATGTAATCACCAAGGACCTACGCAATACCAAGAGAAGACTACTCAACATTGTGTCATAACCTACCTGGGAAAAGGCTCGGAAGAAGAATAGATATATGTATATGTGTGAAAGAACCACATCTTGCACACCTAGAACAAACAAAACATTGTAATCAAGTTTGCTGTGATAAAAAATAAAAATTAAGTTAAAAATACCAACAAGAAGTAATGAGACATACATTAAAGGGCGTTTTCCTCTCACATGCCATTCTAATTTACAGCCTAGAACACCACTTCCAGTAAGGCTCTGTTGACCTAGTAACCAGATTTGGAAAAGGAGAAATGCTGCCGCCATGTGGCCGATTCCCGCAAGAGCAGCTTTTAACCCACAGCTAATGGTCACTTACCATTCACAAGGACTCAGGGCTGTAAAGGACACCTGCCCTCAAAATTGTGCTGAGGTAGGGAATGGATAAAAAAAATTCAAAACAGGCAAAATTTTCAAGAAGATAGTATGAAGAGGTAAGTTTTACTCACTCTCTTTTTAAAGGAAGGAAAATGGATAAAAGCTCAGCCTCAGGAAGTATTAGACTCATGCAATCTAATCTACAAAAAGTCTTCAACTCACACCAGTCGACTGACCTTTGGCAAAAAGTCTACAAACAATAAATGCGGAAGAGGTTTTAGAGAACTGTGTACCCTCTAGCTGCTGGTGAGATGTAAAAGGGTTAAACGCTAATAATGAGAACAGGAAAGAGCTGCGTTTAAAAGGAAAAATTGAGGTACCAGTCAATCCAGCAGGCGCACCAATGGGCCTCTCACCTGAGAAGACCAGAATGAAGAAGACCCGGGCTGCAAAAGCTGCACTGCAGCCTTATTCACAATAGACAAGACAGTGAAGCAACCAAAATGTCCATCTACAGATGAAAGGAAAAAGAAGAAGTGGTCCATGTACACAATGAATACTAGCCATGGAAAACAATGAAACACTGCTCTTTGAGGCCCCATAGATGATCTTGGAGATAATCACAGAACATGAGGTAAGTCGGAAAGCAAAAGTCCTATATCCTATGATATCACTTATAGGCGTTATCTAATAACTGACACAAATGAACATATTTCCACACAGAAAGTCAATCACAGACTTATTAAAAAAGAACTATGCTTATCTAAAAGTAAAGGTGGGGGGAATGGATAAATGAAGATTAGCGTTACCATATGTATACAAATACATATTATATACATATATCAAAAAGACCGACCATATAGCAAGGAAGGATTACGGATCACTGTAATAATTTACAAGGGAAGAGGATCTCTACATAAATAGGTATGTAGAATATGTAGTTGAACCAGAGTGTGTACACCTTGGACAAGCAACATTCTAACCATTACCCCAATTGAAATAATTAAAACAACGAACTAGGAGTAATGAGACATAGACTTATGGGGGGTTTTCCTGGCACATTCCATTCAAATTTACAACCTAGACAAACGACTTCCAGAATGGCTCTGCTGCCCTAGTACCCAGATTTGGGAATGGAGAAATGCTGCATCCTTGTGCCGTTTCCCACAACAGCAGCTTTAAACCCACTGCAAAAGGTCACTAAATATTCACCAATTGCAGTTCTGTAAATGACACCTGCCCTCCAAAAAATACTGAGGTCGAAAATCGACCAAAAAATTCTAGAGTGCAACCTTCCAAAAAGAAAATTTGAAGAGGTATATTATACTCACACTTTTTTGCTTTTTTCTTTTAATAGAAAAGAAAAAGCCATGGAAAAATGATGAATTGTAGGAATTTTTACAGACATGTAAACCCAAATTACAAAAACCTATCAGCTCACACCAGTCATAATGGCCATCAAAAAAAATTCTGCCAACAATAAATGCTGACGTGATTGTGGAGAAATGCGTACCCTTGATTCTAAGGGGGACGTGGTAAGAGCCACTAATGAAAGCACAATGGAGTTGCCTTGAAAAGGTAAACGTTGAGCTACCGTACCAGTCAATCAATCATACCCACTGCTGGGTCTATCACCTGAGAAAATGAAAATCAAAAATCACAGGCTGGCAATCCTGCACTCCAGCAATATTTACCATAGGCAACACTTGGAAGCAACGAAAATGTCCATCGACAGAGGAATGCACCAAGAAGAAGTGGTCCATGTACACAATGGAATATTAGCCATGGAAAACATTGAAGCACTGCTCTTTGAGGCACCATACTTGAGCCTGGAGATAATCACAAAACATGAAGTAGGTCGGAAAGCAAAACACCTATATCCTATATTATCACTTATGGCATTATCTAATAACTGACACAGATGAACATATTTCCAAAGAGAAAGACACTCACAGGCTTAGAAAACAAACTATGCTCATCTGAAAGGAAAGGAGGGGGGAAATTGAGAAATGAACATTAGTGTTACCATACATATACCAATACATATTATATACATGTATCAAAAACACCGAACATATAGCAAGGGAGGTCGACGGAACACTGTAATATTTTACATGGGAAGAGGATCTGTACATTAATAGACATACATAATGTACAAATGAACCAGATTGTGTACACCTAGGACAAACAATATTCTAAACTTTACCCAGATTAAAAAAATTTTAAAAACCCAGAAGAAGTAATGAGACATAAACTTATGGGGATTCCTCCTGGCAATTTCCACTCTAATTTACAACCTAGGACAATGACTTCCAGAAAGGCTCTGCTGCCCTAGTACCCAGATTGGGGAATGGAGAAATGCTACCTCCTTGTGGCCGTTTCCCACAACAGCAGCTTTGAACCCACTGCAAAAGGTCACTAAATTTTCACCAACTTGCAGTTCTGTAAATGATACCTGCCCTGCAGAAAATTTCTGGGGTCTAAAATCGACCAAAAAATTCAAAAGAGGGCAAGCTTCGAAGAAGACAAGTTCAAGAGCTATATTGTACTCACGGGTTTTTCTTTTAAGAGAAAAGAAAAAGGGGTAGGAATATGACGAATTTAAAAAATTTTAATGACATGCATACCCATATTACAAAAACCTATCAGCTCACAGCAGTCAGAATGGCCATTAGGAAAAATGCTGCAAAAAATAAACCGTGAAGGGAGTGTGGAGAAATGCGTACCTTCGGTTGTAAGGGGGGGCATGTAAAGAGCCACTAATGAAAACACAGTGTAGGTGCTTTGAAAAGGGAGACATTGAGCTACCAGTCAATCAATCACAACCACTGCTTGGCCTATCACCTGAGAAAATGAGAATCAAAAAGTCACAGGCTGGCAAACCTGTACGCCAGCAAGATTTACCATAGCCAGCACTTGGAAGCAATGAAAATGTCCATCAACCGAGGAATGCACCAAGAAGAAGTGGTCCACGTACACAATGGAATGTTACTCTAATAATAAATATAAACTCAATTTAAAAACAAACAAAAGCAAGGAGACATCAACATTTGTGGGTTTATCCGGGCACATTGCACTCTAATTTATAACCGAAGAACACCACTGGCCGGTAGGTCTGTTTCCCTAGTACCAGCATGGGAAACGTAGAAAGGCTGCCGCTCTCTGGCCGTTACCTGCAAAAGCAGGTTTAAAGCCTGAGCTAATGGTCACTTCATATGAACAAGTACTGCAGGGCTGTAAATGAAACCTGCCCTCAAAATGTCTTGAGGGAGATAATGGCCAAAATATTTCAAATGGTGACACATACTTTAAGAAAACACTGTGAAGAAATAAGCTCTAATCACAGCTGGAAAAATAAAAAGATCATGTCTTAAAGCTCAATTTCAACGCATTATGAGACACATGCAAATTCAACCACAAAGAGGTATCAGCTCACACCACTCAGAATAATCATCAGCAAAAACTACAAAGAATAAATCCTGAAGGTGCTGGGAAGAAATACATGCCCTCCACTTTAAGTGGGACGTAACCTGGAAAGAGCCACTAAGGAGAACAGAACAGAGGTGCCTTTAAAAAGTCAACATTGAGCTACCATATGATCCAGCAGACCTATTCCTGGACCTATAAACTAAGAAGACAGAATTGGAAGGACACAGCCACGCAAATCTGCATTGCACACTATTACAATAGCCAAGATATGGAAGTAACCAAAAAGTCCACCGACAGATGGGTGGACAAAGAAGAACTGCTACCTGTACAGATGGAATATGAGCTAGTGAAAAAATGAAACAATGCCATTTGCAGCACCGTAGATGAGTCTAGAAGTAATCACGCAACTTGGAGTAAGTGAGAAAGCGAAAGACACATATCCTATCATATCATATATAGGGGTTACCTAAAAAATGATACAAACAAAGATATTTCCACAGAGAAACACTATCATAGAATCAATATAAAAACGTATGGTTCACCAAATAGAAAGGTGTGAGGAATGGATACATTACCGTATTGAGGTTAACAGAGAGATACAAACACCTGTGAAATATGTAATCACCAAGGACCTACGCAATACCAAGAGAAGACTACTCAACATTGTGTCATAACCTACCTGGGAAAAGGCTCGGAAGAAGAATAGATATATGTATATGTGTGAAAGAACCACATCTTGCACACCTAGAACAAACAAAACATTGTAATCAAGTTTGCTGTGATAAAAAATAAAAATTAAGTTAAAAATACCAACAAGAAGTAATGAGACATACATTAAAGGGCGTTTTCCTCTCACATGCCATTCTAATTTACAGCCTAGAACACCACTTCCAGTAAGGCTCTGTTGACCTAGTAACCAGATTTGGAAAAGGAGAAATGCTGCCGCCATGTGGCCGATTCCCGCAAGAGCAGCTTTTAACCCACAGCTAATGGTCACTTACCATTCACAAGGACTCAGGGCTGTAAAGGACACCTGCCCTCAAAATTGTGCTGAGGTAGGGAATGGATAAAAAAAATTCAAAACAGGCAAAATTTTCAAGAAGATAGTATGAAGAGGTAAGTTTTACTCACTCTCTTTTTAAAGGAAGGAAAATGGATAAAAGCTCAGCCTCAGGAAGTATTAGACTCATGCAATCTAATCTACAAAAAGTCTTCAACTCACACCAGTCGACTGACCATTGGCAAAAAGTCTACAAACAATAAATGCGGAAGAGGTTTTAGAGAACTGTGTACCCTCTAGCTGCTGGTGAGATGTAAAAGGGTTAAACGCTAATAATGAGAACAGGAAAGAGCTGCGTTTAAAAGGAAAAATTGAGGTACCAGTCAATCCAGCAGGCGCACCAATGGGCCTCTCACCTGAGAAGACCAGAATGAAGAAGACCCGGGCTGCAAAAGCTGCACTGCAGCCTTATTCACAATAGACAAGACAGTGAAGCAACCAAAATGTCCATCTACAGATGAAAGGAAAAAGAAGAAGTGGTCCATGTACACAATGAATACTAGCCATGGAAAACAATGAAACACTGCTCTTTGAGGCCCCATAGATGATCTTGGAGATAATCACAGAACATGAGGTAAGTCGGAAAGCAAAAGTCCTATATCCTATGATATCACTTATAGGCGTTATCTAATAACTGACACAAATGAACATATTTCCACACAGAAAGTCAATCACAGACTTATTAAAAAAGAACTATGCTTATCTAAAAGTAAAGGTGGGGGGAATGGATAAATGAAGATTAGCGTTACCATATGTATACAAATACATATTATATACATATATCAAAAAGACCGACCATATAGCAAGGAAGGATTACGGATCACTGTAATAATTTACAAGGGAAGAGGATCTCTACATAAATAGGTATGTAGAATATGTAGTTGAACCAGAGTGTGTACACCTTGGACAAGCAACATTCTAACCATTACCCCAATTGAAATAATTAAAACAACGAACTAGGAGTAATGAGACATAGACTTATGGGGGGTTTTCCTGGCACATTCCATTCAAATTTACAACCTAGACAAACGACTTCCAGAATGGCTCTGCTGCCCTAGTACCCAGATTTGGGAATGGAGAAATGCTGCATCCTTGTGCCGTTTCCCACAACAGCAGCTTTAAACCCACTGCAAAAGGTCACTAAATATTCACCAATTGCAGTTCTGTAAATGACACCTGCCCTCCAAAAAATACTGAGGTCGAAAATCGACCAAAAAATTCTAGAGTGCAACCTTCCAAAAAGAAAATTTGAAGAGGTATATTATACTCACACTTTTTTGCTTTTTTCTTTTAATAGAAAAGAAAAAGCCATGGAAAAATGATGAATTGTAGGAATTTTTACAGACATGTAAACCCAAATTACAAAAACCTATCAGCTCACACCAGTCATAATGGCCATCAAAAAAAATTCTGCCAACAATAAATGCTGACGTGATTGTGGAGAAATGCGTACCCTTGATTCTAAGGGGGACGTGGTAAGAGCCACTAATGAAAGCACAATGGAGTTGCCTTGAAAAGGTAAACGTTGAGCTACCGTACCAGTCAATCAATCATACCCACTGCTGGGTCTATCACCTGAGAAAATGAAAATCAAAAATCACAGGCTGGCAATCCTGCACTCCAGCAATATTTACCATAGGCAACACTTGGAAGCAACGAAAATGTCCATCGACAGAGGAATGCACCAAGAAGAAGTGGTCCATGTACACAATGGAATATTAGCCATGGAAAACATTGAAGCACTGCTCTTTGAGGCACCATACTTGAGCCTGGAGATAATCACAAAACATGAAGTAGGTCGGAAAGCAAAACACCTATATCCTATATTATCACTTATGGCATTATCTAATAACTGACACAGATGAACATATTTCCAAAGAGAAAGACACTCACAGGCTTAGAAAACAAACTATGCTCATCTGAAAGGAAAGGAGGGGGGAAATTGAGAAATGAACATTAGTGTTACCATACATATACCAATACATATTATATACATGTATCAAAAACACCGAACATATAGCAAGGGAGGTCGACGGAACACTGTAATATTTTACATGGGAAGAGGATCTGTACATTAATAGACATACATAATGTACAAATGAACCAGATTGTGTACACCTAGGACAAACAATATTCTAAACTTTACCCAGATTAAAAAAATTTTAAAAACCCAGAAGAAGTAATGAGACATAAACTTATGGGGATTCCTCCTGGCAATTTCCATTCTAATTTACAACCTAGGACAATGACTTCCAGAAAGGCTCTGCTGCCCTAGTACCCAGATTGGGGAATGGAGAAATGCTACCTCCTTGTGGCCGTTTCCCACAACAGCAGCTTTGAACCCACTGCAAAAGGTCACTAAATTTTCACCAACTTGCAGTTCTGTAAATGATACCTGCCCTCCAGAAAATTTCTGGGGTCTAAAATCGACCAAAAAATTCAAAAGAGGGCAAGCTTCGAAGAAGACAAGTTCAAGAGCTATATTGTACTCACGGGTTTTTCTTTTAAGAGAAAAGAAAAAGGGGTAGGAATATGACGAATTTAAAAAATTTTAATGACATGCATACCCATATTACAAAAACCTATCAGCTCACAGCAGTCAGAATGGCCATTAGGAAAAATGCTGCAAAAAATAAACCGTGAAGGGAGTGTGGAGAAATGCGTACCTTCGGTTGTAAGGGGGGGCATGTAAAGAGCCACTAATGAAAACACAGTGTAGGTGCTATGAAAAGGGAGACATTGAGCTACCAGTCAATCAATCACAACCACTGCTTGGCCTATCACCTGAGAAAATGAGAATCAAAAAGTCACAGGCTGGCAAACCTGTACGCCAGCAAGATTTACCATAGCCAGCACTTGGAAGCAATGAAAATGTCCATCAACCGAGGAATGCACCAAGAAGAAGTGGTCCACGTACACAATGGAATGTTACTCTAATAATAAATATAAACTCAATTTAAAAACAAACAAAAGCAAGGAGACATCAACATTTGTGGGTTTATCCGGGCACATTGCACTCTAATTTATAACCGAAGAACACCACTGGCCGGTAGGTCTGTTTCCCTAGTACCAGCATGGGAAACGTAGAAAGGCTGCCGCTCTCTGGCCGTTACCTGCAAAAGCAGGTTTAAAGCCTGAGCTAATGGTCACTTCATATGAACAAGTACTGCAGGGCTGTAAATGAAACCTGCCCTCAAAATGTCTTGAGGGAGATAATGGCCAAAATATTTCAAATGGTGACACATACTTTAAGAAAACACTGTGAAGAAATAAGCTCTAATCACAGCTGGAAAAATAAAAAGATCATGTCTTAAAGCTCAATTTCAACGCATTATGAGACACATGCAAATTCAACCACAAAGAGGTATCAGCTCACACCACTCAGAATAATCATCAGCAAAAACTACAAAGAATAAATCCTGAAGGTGCTGGGAAGAAATACATGCCCTCCACTTTAAGTGGGACGTAACCTGGAAAGAGCCACTAAGGAGAACAGAACAGAGGTGCCTTTAAAAAGTAAACATTGAGCTACCATATGATCCAGCAGACCTATTCCTGGACCTATAAACTAAGAAGACAGAATTGGAAGGACACAGCCACGCAAATCTGCATTGCACACTATTACAATAGCCAAGATATGGAAGTAACCAAAAAGTCCACCGACAGATGGGTGGACAAAGAAGAACTGCTACCTGTACAGATGGAATATGAGCTAGTGAAAAAATGAAACAATGCCATTTGCAGCACCGTAGATGAGTCTAGAAGTAATCACGCAACTTGGAGTAAGTGAGAAAGCGAAAGACACATATCCTATCATATCATATATAGGGGTTACCTAAAAAATGATACAAACAAAGATATTTCCACAGAGAAACACTATCATAGAATCAATATAAAAACGTATGGTTCACCAAATAGAAAGGTGTGAGGAATGGATACATTACCGTATTGAGGTTAACAGAGAGATACAAACACCTGTGAAATATGTAATCACCAAAGACCTACGCAATACCAAGAGAAGACTACTCAACATTGTGTCATAAGCTACCTGGGAAAAGGCTCCGAAGAAGAATAGATATATGTATATGTGTGAAAGAACCACATCTTGCACACCTAGAACAAACAAAACATTGTAATCAAGTTTGCTGTGATAAAAAATAAAAATTAAGTTAAAAATACCAACAAGAAGTAATGAGACATACATTAAAGGGCGTTTTCCTCTCACATGCCATTCTAATTTACAACCTAGAACACCACTTCCAGTAAGGCTCTGTTGACCTAGTAACCAGATTTCGAAAAGGAGAAATGCTGCCGCCATGTGGCCGATTCCCGCAAGAGCAGCTTTTAACCCACAGCTAATGGTCACTTACCATTCACAAGGACTCAGGGCTGTAAAGGACACCTGCCCTCAAAATTGTGCTGAGGTAGGGAATGGATAAAAAAAATTCAAAACAGGCAAAATTTTCAAGAAGATAGTATGAAGAGGTAAGTTTTACTCACTCTCTTTTTAAAGGAAGGAAAATGGATAAAAGCTCAGCCTCAGGAAGTATTAGACTCATGCAATCTAATCTACAAAAAGTCTTCAACTCACACCAGTCGACTGACCATTGGCAAAATGTCTACAAACAATAAATGCGGAAGAGGTTTTAGAGAACTGTGTACCCTCTAGCTGCTGGTGAGATGTAAAAGGGTTAAACGCTAATAATGAGAACAGGAAAGAGCTGCGTTTAAAAGGAAAAATTGAGGTACCAGTCAATCCAGCAGGCGCACCAATGGGCCTCTCACCTGAGAAGACCAGAATGAAGAAGACCCGGGCTGCAAAAGCTGCACTGCAGCCTTATTCACAATAGACAAGACAGTGAAGCAACCAAAATGTCCATCTACAGATGAAAGGAAAAAGAAGAAGTGGTCCATGTACACAATGAATACTAGCCATGGAAAACAATGAAACACTGCTCTTTGAGGCCCCATAGATGATCTTGGAGATAATCACAGAACATGAGGTAAGTCGGAAAGCAAAAGTCCTATATCCTATGATATCACTTATAGGCGTTATCTAATAACTGACACAAATGAACATATTTCCACACAGAAAGTCAATCACAGACTTATTAAAAAAGAACTATGCTTATCTAAAAGTAAAGGTGGGGGGAATGGATAAATGAAGATTAGCGTTACCATATGTATACAAATACATATTATATACATATATCAAAAAGACCGACCATATAGCAAGGAAGGATTACGGATCACTGTAATAATTTACAAGGGAAGAGGATCTCTACATAAATAGGTATGTAGAATATGTAGTTGAACCAGAGTGTGTACACCTTGGACAAGCAACATTCTAACCATTACCCCAATTGAAATAATTAAAACAACGAACTAGGAGTAATGAGACATAGACTTATGGGGGGTTTTCCTGGCACATTCCATTCAAATTTACAACCTAGACAAACGACTTCCAGAATGGCTCTGCTGCCCTAGTACCCAGATTTGGGAATGGAGAAATGCTGCATCCTTGTGCCGTTTCCCACAACAGCAGCTTTAAACCCACTGCAAAAGGTCACTAAATATTCACCAATTGCAGTTCTGTAAATGACACCTGCCCTCCAAAAAATACTGAGGTCGAAAATCGACCAAAAAATTCTAGAGTGCAACCTTCCAAAAAGAAAATTTGAAGAGGTATATTATACTCACACTTTTTTGCTTTTTTCTTTTAATAGAAAAGAAAAAGCCATGGAAAAATGATGAATTGTAGGAATTTTTACAGACATGTAAACCCAAATTACAAAAACCTATCAGCTCACACCAGTCATAATGGCCATCAAAAAAAATTCTGCCAACAATAAATGCTGACGTGATTGTGGAGAAATGCGTACCCTTGATTCTAAGGGGGACGTGGTAAGAGCCACTAATGAAAGCACAATGGAGTTGCCTTGAAAAGGTAAACGTTGAGCTACCGTACCAGTCAATCAATCATACCCACTGCTGGGTCTATCACCTGAGAAAATGAAAATCAAAAATCACAGGCTGGCAATCCTGCACTCCAGCAATATTTACCATAGGCAACACTTGGAAGCAACGAAAATGTCCATCGACAGAGGAATGCACCAAGAAGAAGTGGTCCATGTACACAATGGAATATTAGCCATGGAAAACATTGAAGCACTGCTCTTTGAGGCACCATACTTGAGCCTGGAGATAATCACAAAACATGAAGTAGGTCGGAAAGCAAAACACCTATATCCTATATTATCACTTATGGCATTATCTAATAACTGACACAGATGAACATATTTCCAAAGAGAAAGACACTCACAGGCTTAGAAAACAAACTATGCTCATCTGAAAGGAAAGGAGGGGGGAAATTGAGAAATGAACATTAGTGTTACCATACATATACCAATACATATTATATACATGTATCAAAAACACCGAACATATAGCAAGGGAGGTCGACGGAACACTGTAATATTTTACATGGGAAGAGGATCTGTACATTAATAGACATACATAATGTACAAATGAACCAGATTGTGTACACCTAGGACAAACAATATTCTAAACTTTACCCAGATTAAAAAAATTTTAAAAACCCAGAAGAAGTAATGAGACATAAACTTATGGGGATTCCTCCTGGCAATTTCCATTCTAATTTACAACCTAGGACAATGACTTCCAGAAAGGCTCTGCTGCCCTAGTACCCAGATTGGGGAATGGAGAAATGCTACCTCCTTGTGGCCGTTTCCCACAACAGCAGCTTTGAACCCACTGCAAAAGGTCACTAAATTTTCACCAACTTGCAGTTCTGTAAATGATACCTGCCCTCCAGAAAATTTCTGGGGTCTAAAATCGACCAAAAAATTCAAAAGAGGGCAAGCTTCGAAGAAGACAAGTTCAAGAGCTATATTGTACTCACGGGTTTTTCTTTTAAGAGAAAAGAAAAAGGGGTAGGAATATGACGAATTTAAAAAATTTTAATGACATGCATACCCATATTACAAAAACCTATCAGCTCACAGCAGTCAGAATGGCCATTAGGAAAAATGCTGCAAAAAATAAACCGTGAAGGGAGTGTGGAGAAATGCGTACCTTCGGTTGTAAGGGGGGGCATGTAAAGAGCCACTAATGAAAACACAGTGTAGGTGCTATGAAAAGGGAGACATTGAGCTACCAGTCAATCAATCACAACCACTGCTTGGCCTATCACCTGAGAAAATGAGAATCAAAAAGTCACAGGCTGGCAAACCTGTACGCCAGCAAGATTTACCATAGCCAGCACTTGGAAGCAATGAAAATGTCCATCAACCGAGGAATGCACCAAGAAGAAGTGGTCCACGTACACAATGGAATGTTACTCTAATAATAAATATAAACTCAATTTAAAAACAAACAAAAGCAAGGAGACATCAACATTTGTGGGTTTATCCGGGCACATTGCACTCTAATTTATAACCGAAGAACACCACTGGCCGGTAGGTCTGTTTCCCTAGTACCAGCATGGGAAACGTAGAAAGGCTGCCGCTCTCTGGCCGTTACCTGCAAAAGCAGGTTTAAAGCCTGAGCTAATGGTCACTTCATATGAACAAGTACTGCAGGGCTGTAAATGAAACCTGCCCTCAAAATGTCTTGAGGGAGATAATGGCCAAAATATTTCAAATGGTGACACATACTTTAAGAAAACACTGTGAAGAAATAAGCTCTAATCACAGCTGGAAAAATAAAAAGATCATGTCTTAAAGCTCAATTTCAACGCATTATGAGACACATGCAAATTCAACCACAAAGAGGTATCAGCTCACACCACTCAGAATAATCATCAGCAAAAACTACAAAGAATAAATCCTGAAGGTGCTGGGAAGAAATACATGCCCTCCACTTTAAGTGGGACGTAACCTGGAAAGAGCCACTAAGGAGAACAGAACAGAGGTGCCTTTAAAAAGTAAACATTGAGCTACCATATGATCCAGCAGACCTATTCCTGGACCTATAAACTAAGAAGACAGAATTGGAAGGACACAGCCACGCAAATCTGCATTGCACACTATTACAATAGCCAAGATATGGAAGTAACCAAAAAGTCCACCGACAGATGGGTGGACAAAGAAGAACTGCTACCTGTACAGATGGAATATGAGCTAGTGAAAAAATGAAACAATGCCATTTGCAGCACCGTAGATGAGTCTAGAAGTAATCACGCAACTTGGAGTAAGTGAGAAAGCGAAAGACACATATCCTATCATATCATATATAGGGGTTACCTAAAAAATGATACAAACAAAGATATTTCCACAGAGAAACACTATCATAGAATCAATATAAAAACGTATGGTTCACCAAATAGAAAGGTGTGAGGAATGGATACATTACCGTATTGAGGTTAACAGAGAGATACAAACACCTGTGAAATATGTAATCACCAAAGACCTACGCAATACCAAGAGAAGACTACTCAACATTGTGTCATAAGCTACCTGGGAAAAGGCTCCGAAGAAGAATAGATATATGTATATGTGTGAAAGAACCACATCTTGCACACCTAGAACAAACAAAACATTGTAATCAAGTTTGCTGTGATAAAAAATAAAAATTAAGTTAAAAATACCAACAAGAAGTAATGAGACATACATTAAAGGGCGTTTTCCTCTCACATGCCATTCTAATTTACAACCTAGAACACCACTTCCAGTAAGGCTCTGTTGACCTAGTAACCAGATTTCGAAAAGGAGAAATGCTGCCGCCATGTGGCCGATTCCCGCAAGAGCAGCTTTTAACCCACAGCTAATGGTCACTTACCATTCACAAGGACTCAGGGCTGTAAAGGACACCTGCCCTCAAAATTGTGCTGAGGTAGGGAATGGATAAAAAAAATTCAAAACAGGCAAAATTTTCAAGAAGATAGTATGAAGAGGTAAGTTTTACTCACTCTCTTTTTAAAGGAAGGAAAATGGATAAAAGCTCAGCCTCAGGAAGTATTAGACTCATGCAATCTAATCTACAAAAAGTCTTCAACTCACACCAGTCGACTGACCATTGGCAAAATGTCTACAAACAATAAATGCGGAAGAGGTTTTAGAGAACTGTGTACCCTCTAGCTGCTGGTGAGATGTAAAAGGGTTAAACGCTAATAATGAGAACAGGAAAGAGCTGCGTTTAAAAGGAAAAATTGAGGTACCAGTCAATCCAGCAGGCGCACCAATGGGCCTCTCACCTGAGAAGACCAGAATGAAGAAGACCCGGGCTGCAAAAGCTGCACTGCAGCCTTATTCACAATAGACAAGACAGTGAAGCAACCAAAATGTCCATCTACAGATGAAAGGAAAAAGAAGAAGTGGTCCATGTACACAATGAATACTAGCCATGGAAAACAATGAAACACTGCTCTTTGAGGCCCCATAGATGATCTTGGAGATAATCACAGAACATGAGGTAAGTCGGAAAGCAAAAGTCCTATATCCTATGATATCACTTATAGGCGTTATCTAATAACTGACACAAATGAACATATTTCCACACAGAAAGTCAATCACAGACTTATTAAAAAAGAACTATGCTTATCTAAAAGTAAAGGTGGGGGGAATGGATAAATGAAGATTAGCGTTACCATATGTATACAAATACATATTATATACATATATCAAAAAGACCGACCATATAGCAAGGAAGGATTACGGATCACTGTAATAATTTACAAGGGAAGAGGATCTCTACATAAATAGGTATGTAGAATATGTAGTTGAACCAGAGTGTGTACACCTTGGACAAGCAACATTCTAACCATTACCCCAATTGAAATAATTAAAACAACGAACTAGGAGTAATGAGACATAGACTTATGGGGGGTTTTCCTGGCACATTCCATTCAAATTTACAACCTAGACAAACGACTTCCAGAATGGCTCTGCTGCCCTAGTACCCAGATTTGGGAATGGAGAAATGCTGCATCCTTGTGCCGTTTCCCACAACAGCAGCTTTAAACCCACTGCAAAAGGTCACTAAATATTCACCAATTGCAGTTCTGTAAATGACACCTGCCCTCCAAAAAATACTGAGGTCGAAAATCGACCAAAAAATTCTAGAGTGCAACCTTCCAAAAAGAAAATTTGAAGAGGTATATTATACTCACACTTTTTTGCTTTTTTCTTTTAATAGAAAAGAAAAAGCCATGGAAAAATGATGAATTGTAGGAATTTTTACAGACATGTAAACCCAAATTACAAAAACCTATCAGCTCACACCAGTCATAATGGCCATCAAAAAAAATTCTGCCAACAATAAATGCTGACGTGATTGTGGAGAAATGCGTACCCTTGATTCTAAGGGGGACGTGGTAAGAGCCACTAATGAAAGCACAATGGAGTTGCCTTGAAAAGGTAAACGTTGAGCTACCGTACCAGTCAATCAATCATACCCACTGCTGGGTCTATCACCTGAGAAAATGAAAATCAAAAATCACAGGCTGGCAATCCTGCACTCCAGCAATATTTACCATAGGCAACACTTGGAAGCAACGAAAATGTCCATCGACAGAGGAATGCACCAAGAAGAAGTGGTCCATGTACACAATGGAATATTAGCCATGGAAAACATTGAAGCACTGCTCTTTGAGGCACCATACTTGAGCCTGGAGATAATCACAAAACATGAAGTAGGTCGGAAAGCAAAACACCTATATCCTATATTATCACTTATGGCATTATCTAATAACTGACACAGATGAACATATTTCCAAAGAGAAAGACACTCACAGGCTTAGAAAACAAACTATGCTCATCTGAAAGGAAAGGAGGGGGGAAATTGAGAAATGAACATTAGTGTTACCATACATATACCAATACATATTATATACATGTATCAAAAACACCGAACATATAGCAAGGGAGGTCGACGGAACACTGTAATATTTTACATGGGAAGAGGATCTGTACATTAATAGACATACATAATGTACAAATGAACCAGATTGTGTACACCTAGGACAAACAATATTCTAAACTTTACCCAGATTAAAAAAATTTTAAAAACCCAGAAGAAGTAATGAGACATAAACTTATGGGGATTCCTCCTGGCAATTTCCATTCTAATTTACAACCTAGGACAATGACTTCCAGAAAGGCTCTGCTGCCCTAGTACCCAGATTGGGGAATGGAGAAATGCTACCTCCTTGTGGCCGTTTCCCACAACAGCAGCTTTGAACCCACTGCAAAAGGTCACTAAATTTTCACCAACTTGCAGTTCTGTAAATGATACCTGCCCTCCAGAAAATTTCTGGGGTCTAAAATCGACCAAAAAATTCAAAAGAGGGCAAGCTTCGAAGAAGACAAGTTCAAGAGCTATATTGTACTCACGGGTTTTTCTTTTAAGAGAAAAGAAAAAGGGGTAGGAATATGACGAATTTAAAAAATTTTAATGACATGCATACCCATATTACAAAAACCTATCAGCTCACAGCAGTCAGAATGGCCATTAGGAAAAATGCTGCAAAAAATAAACCGTGAAGGGAGTGTGGAGAAATGCGTACCTTCGGTTGTAAGGGGGGGCATGTAAAGAGCCACTAATGAAAACACAGTGTAGGTGCTATGAAAAGGGAGACATTGAGCTACCAGTCAATCAATCACAACCACTGCTTGGCCTATCACCTGAGAAAATGAGAATCAAAAAGTCACAGGCTGGCAAACCTGTACGCCAGCAAGATTTACCATAGCCAGCACTTGGAAGCAATGAAAATGTCCATCAACCGAGGAATGCACCAAGAAGAAGTGGTCCACGTACACAATGGAATGTTACTCTAATAATAAATATAAACTCAATTTAAAAACAAACAAAAGCAAGGAGACATCAACATTTGTGGGTTTATCCGGGCACATTGCACTCTAATTTATAACCGAAGAACACCACTGGCCGGTAGGTCTGTTTCCCTAGTACCAGCATGGGAAACGTAGAAAGGCTGCCGCTCTCTGGCCGTTACCTGCAAAAGCAGGTTTAAAGCCTGAGCTAATGGTCACTTCATATGAACAAGTACTGCAGGGCTGTAAATGAAACCTGCCCTCAAAATGTCTTGAGGGAGATAATGGCCAAAATATTTCAAATGGTGACACATACTTTAAGAAAACACTGTGAAGAAATAAGCTCTAATCACAGCTGGAAAAATAAAAAGATCATGTCTTAAAGCTCAATTTCAACGCATTATGAGACACATGCAAATTCAACCACAAAGAGGTATCAGCTCACACCACTCAGAATAATCATCAGCAAAAACTACAAAGAATAAATCCTGAAGGTGCTGGGAAGAAATACATGCCCTCCACTTTAAGTGGGACGTAACCTGGAAAGAGCCACTAAGGAGAACAGAACAGAGGTGCCTTTAAAAAGTCAACATTGAGCTACCATATGATCCAGCAGACCTATTCCTGGACCTATAAACTAAGAAGACAGAATTGGAAGGACACAGCCACGCAAATCTGCATTGCACACTATTACAATAGCCAAGATATGGAAGTAACCAAAAAGTCCACCGACAGATGGGTGGACAAAGAAGAACTGCTACCTGTACAGATGGAATATGAGCTAGTGAAAAAATGAAACAATGCCATTTGCAGCACCGTAGATGAGTCTAGAAGTAATCACGCAACTTGGAGTAAGTGAGAAAGCGAAAGACACATATCCTATCATATCATATATAGGGGTTACCTAAAAAATGATACAAACAAAGATATTTCCACAGAGAAACACTATCATAGAATCAATATAAAAACGTATGGTTCACCAAATAGAAAGGTGTGAGGAATGGATACATTACCGTATTGAGGTTAACAGAGAGATACAAACACCTGTGAAATATGTAATCACCAAAGACCTACGCAATACCAAGAGAAGACTACTCAACATTGTGTCATAAGCTACCTGGGAAAAGGCTCCGAAGAAGAATAGATATATGTATATGTGTGAAAGAACCACATCTTGCACACCTAGAACAAACAAAACATTGTAATCAAGTTTGCTGTGATAAAAAATAAAAATTAAGTTAAAAATACCAACAAGAAGTAATGAGACATACATTAAAGGGCGTTTTCCTCTCACATGCCATTCTAATTTACAACCTAGAACACCACTTCCAGTAAGGCTCTGTTGACCTAGTAACCAGATTTCGAAAAGGAGAAATGCTGCCGCCATGTGGCCGATTCCCGCAAGAGCAGCTTTTAACCCACAGCTAATGGTCACTTACCATTCACAAGGACTCAGGGCTGTAAAGGACACCTGCCCTCAAAATTGTGCTGAGGTAGGGAATGGATAAAAAAAATTCAAAACAGGCAAAATTTTCAAGAAGATAGTATGAAGAGGTAAGTTTTACTCACTCTCTTTTTAAAGGAAGGAAAATGGATAAAAGCTCAGCCTCAGGAAGTATTAGACTCATGCAATCTAATCTACAAAAAGTCTTCAACTCACACCAGTCGACTGACCATTGGCAAAATGTCTACAAACAATAAATGCGGAAGAGGTTTTAGAGAACTGTGTACCCTCTAGCTGCTGGTGAGATGTAAAAGGGTTAAACGCTAATAATGAGAACAGGAAAGAGCTGCGTTTAAAAGGAAAAATTGAGGTACCAGTCAATCCAGCAGGCGCACCAATGGGCCTCTCACCTGAGAAGACCAGAATGAAGAAGACCCGGGCTGCAAAAGCTGCACTGCAGCCTTATTCACAATAGACAAGACAGTGAAGCAACCAAAATGTCCATCTACAGATGAAAGGAAAAAGAAGAAGTGGTCCATGTACACAATGAATACTAGCCATGGAAAACAATGAAACACTGCTCTTTGAGGCCCCATAGATGATCTTGGAGATAATCACAGAACATGAGGTAAGTCGGAAAGCAAAAGTCCTATATCCTATGATATCACTTATAGGCGTTATCTAATAACTGACACAAATGAACATATTTCCACACAGAAAGTCAATCACAGACTTATTAAAAAAGAACTATGCTTATCTAAAAGTAAAGGTGGGGGGAATGGATAAATGAAGATTAGCGTTACCATATGTATACAAATACATATTATATACATATATCAAAAAGACCGACCATATAGCAAGGAAGGATTACGGATCACTGTAATAATTTACAAGGGAAGAGGATCTCTACATAAATAGGTATGTAGAATATGTAGTTGAACCAGAGTGTGTACACCTTGGACAAGCAACATTCTAACCATTACCCCAATTGAAATAATTAAAACAACGAACTAGGAGTAATGAGACATAGACTTATGGGGGGTTTTCCTGGCACATTCCATTCAAATTTACAACCTAGACAAACGACTTCCAGAATGGCTCTGCTGCCCTAGTACCCAGATTTGGGAATGGAGAAATGCTGCATCCTTGTGCCGTTTCCCACAACAGCAGCTTTAAACCCACTGCAAAAGGTCACTAAATATTCACCAATTGCAGTTCTGTAAATGACACCTGCCCTCCAAAAAATACTGAGGTCGAAAATCGACCAAAAAATTCTAGAGTGCAACCTTCCAAAAAGAAAATTTGAAGAGGTATATTATACTCACACTTTTTTGCTTTTTTCTTTTAATAGAAAAGAAAAAGCCATGGAAAAATGATGAATTGTAGGAATTTTTACAGACATGTAAACCCAAATTACAAAAACCTATCAGCTCACACCAGTCATAATGGCCATCAAAAAAAATTCTGCCAACAATAAATGCTGACGTGATTGTGGAGAAATGCGTACCCTTGATTCTAAGGGGGACGTGGTAAGAGCCACTAATGAAAGCACAATGGAGTTGCCTTGAAAAGGTAAACGTTGAGCTACCGTACCAGTCAATCAATCATACCCACTGCTGGGTCTATCACCTGAGAAAATGAAAATCAAAAATCACAGGCTGGCAATCCTGCACTCCAGCAATATTTACCATAGGCAACACTTGGAAGCAACGAAAATGTCCATCGACAGAGGAATGCACCAAGAAGAAGTGGTCCATGTACACAATGGAATATTAGCCATGGAAAACATTGAAGCACTGCTCTTTGAGGCACCATACTTGAGCCTGGAGATAATCACAAAACATGAAGTAGGTCGGAAAGCAAAACACCTATATCCTATATTATCACTTATGGCATTATCTAATAACTGACACAGATGAACATATTTCCAAAGAGAAAGACACTCACAGGCTTAGAAAACAAACTATGCTCATCTGAAAGGAAAGGAGGGGGGAAATTGAGAAATGAACATTAGTGTTACCATACATATACCAATACATATTATATACATGTATCAAAAACACCGAACATATAGCAAGGGAGGTCGACGGAACACTGTAATATTTTACATGGGAAGAGGATCTGTACATTAATAGACATACATAATGTACAAATGAACCAGATTGTGTACACCTAGGACAAACAATATTCTAAACTTTACCCAGATTAAAAAAATTTTAAAAACCCAGAAGAAGTAATGAGACATAAACTTATGGGGATTCCTCCTGGCAATTTCCATTCTAATTTACAACCTAGGACAATGACTTCCAGAAAGGCTCTGCTGCCCTAGTACCCAGATTGGGGAATGGAGAAATGCTACCTCCTTGTGGCCGTTTCCCACAACAGCAGCTTTGAACCCACTGCAAAAGGTCACTAAATTTTCACCAACTTGCAGTTCTGTAAATGATACCTGCCCTCCAGAAAATTTCTGGGGTCTAAAATCGACCAAAAAATTCAAAAGAGGGCAAGCTTCGAAGAAGACAAGTTCAAGAGCTATATTGTACTCACGGGTTTTTCTTTTAAGAGAAAAGAAAAAGGGGTAGGAATATGACGAATTTAAAAAATTTTAATGACATGCATACCCATATTACAAAAACCTATCAGCTCACAGCAGTCAGAATGGCCATTAGGGAAAATGCTGCAAAAAATAAACCGTGAAGGGAGTGTGGAGAAATGCGTACCTTCGGTTGTAAGGGGGGGCATGTAAAGAGCCACTAATGAAAACACAGTGTAGGTGCTTTGAAAAGGGAAACATTGAGCTACCAGTCAATCAATCACAACCACTGCTTGGCCTATCACCTGAGAAAATGAGAATCAAAAAGTCACAGGCTGGCAAACCTGTACGCCAGCAAGATTTACCATAGCCAGCACTTGGAAGCAATGAAAATGTCCATCAACCGAGGAATGCACCAAGAAGAAGTGGTCCACGTACACAATGGAATGTTACTCTAATAATAAATATAAACTCAATTTAAAAACAAACAAAAGCAAGGAGACATCAACATTTGTGGGTTTATCCGGGCACATTGCACTCTAATTTATAACCGAAGAACACCACTGGCCGGTAGGTCTGTTTCCCTAGTACCAGCATGGGAAACGTAGAAAGGCTGCCGCTCTCTGGCCGTTACCTGCAAAAGCAGGTTTAAAGCCTGAGCTAATGGTCACTTCATATGAACAAGTACTGCAGGGCTGTAAATGAAACCTGCCCTCAAAATGTCTTGAGGGAGATAATGGCCAAAATATTTCAAATGGTGACACATACTTTAAGAAAACACTGTGAAGAAATAAGCTCTAATCACAGCTGGAAAAATAAAAAGATCATGTCTTAAAGCTCAATTTCAACGCATTATGAGACACATGCAAATTCAACCACAAAGAGGTATCAGCTCACACCACTCAGAATAATCATCAGCAAAAACTACAAAGAATAAATCCTGAAGGTGCTGGGAAGAAATACATGCCCTCCACTTTAAGTGGGACGTAACCTGGAAAGAGCCACTAAGGAGAACAGAACAGAGGTGCCTTTAAAAAGTCAACATTGAGCTACCATATGATCCAGCAGACCTATTCCTGGACCTATAAACTAAGAAGACAGAATTGGAAGGACACAGCCACGCAAATCTGCATTGCACACTATTACAATAGCCAAGATATGGAAGTAACCAAAAAGTCCACCGACAGATGGGTGGACAAAGAAGAACTGCTACCTGTACAGATGGAATATGAGCTAGTGAAAAAATGAAACAATGCCATTTGCAGCACCGTAGATGAGTCTAGAAGTAATCACGCAACTTGGAGTAAGTGAGAAAGCGAAAGACACATATCCTATCATATCATATATAGGGGTTACCTAAAAAATGATACAAACAAAGATATTTCCACAGAGAAACACTATCATAGAATCAATATAAAAACGTATGGTTCACCAAATAGAAAGGTGTGAGGAATGGATACATTACCGTATTGAGGTTAACAGAGAGATACAAACACCTGTGAAATATGTAATCACCAAAGACCTACGCAATACCAAGAGAAGACTACTCAACATTGTGTCATAAGCTACCTGGGAAAAGGCTCCGAAGAAGAATAGATATATGTATATGTGTGAAAGAACCACATCTTGCACACCTAGAACAAACAAAACATTGTAATCAAGTTTGCTGTGATAAAAAATAAAAATTAAGTTAAAAATACCAACAAGAAGTAATGAGACATACATTAAAGGGCGTTTTCCTCTCACATGCCATTCTAATTTACAACCTAGAACACCACTTCCAGTAAGGCTCTGTTGACCTAGTAACCAGATTTGGAAAAGGAGAAATGCTGCCGCCATGTGGCCGATTCCCGCAAGAGCAGCTTTTAACCCACAGCTAATGGTCACTTACCATTCACAAGGACTCAGGGCTGTAAAGGACACCTGCCCTCAAAATTGTGCTGAGGTAGGGAATGGAAAAAAAAAATTCAAAACAGGCGAAATTTTCAAGAAGATAGTATGAAGAGGTAAGTTTTACTCACTCTCTTTTTAAAGGAAGGAAAATGGATAAAAGCTCAGCCTCAGGAAGTATTAGACTCATGCAATCTAATCTACAAAAAGTCTTCAACTCACACCAGTCGACTGACCATTGGCAAAAAGTCTACAAACAATAAATGCGGAAGAGGTTTTAGAGAACTGTGTACCCTCTAGCTGCTGGTGAGATGTAAAAGGGTTAAACGCTAATAATGAGAACAGGAAAGAGCTGCGTTTAAAAGGAAAAATTGAGGTACCAGTCAATCCAGCAGGCGCACCAATGGGCCTCTCACCTGAGAAGACCAGAATGAAGAAGACCCGGGCTGCAAAAGCTGCACTGCAGCCTTATTCACAATAGACAAGACAGTGAAGCAACCAAAATGTCCATCTACAGATGAAAGGAAAAAGAAGAAGTGGTCCATGTACACAATGAATACTAGCCATGGAAAACAATGAAACACTGCTCTTTGAGGCCCCATAGATGATCTTGGAGATAATCACAGAACATGAGGTAAGTCGGAAAGCAAAAGTCCTATATCCTATGATATCACTTATAGGCGTTATCTAATAACTGACACAAATGAACATATTTCCACACAGAAAGTCAATCACAGACTTATTAAAAAAGAACTATGCTTATCTAAAAGTAAAGGTGGGGGGAATGGATAAATGAAGATTAGCGTTACCATATGTATACAAATACATATTATATACATATATCAAAAAGACCGACCATATAGCAAGGAAGGATTACGGATCACTGTAATAATTTACAAGGGAAGAGGATCTCTACATAAATAGGTATGTAGAATATGTAGTTGAACCAGAGTGTGTACACCTTGGACAAGCAACATTCTAACCATTACCCCAATTGAAAAAATTAAAACAACGAACTAGGAGTAATGAGACATAGACTTATGGGGGGTTTTCCTGGCACATTCCATTCAAATTTACAACCTAGACAAACGACTTCCAGAATGGCTCTGCTGCCCTAGTACCCAGATTTGGGAATGGAGAAATGCTGCATCCTTGTGCCGTTTCCCACAACAGCAGCTTTAAACCCACTGCAAAAGGTCACTAAATATTCACCAATTGCAGTTCTGTAAATGACACCTGCCCTCCAAAAAATACTGAGGTCGAAAATCGACCAAAAAATTCTAGAGTGCAACCTTCCAAAAAGAAAATTTGAAGAGGTATATTATACTCACACTTTTTTGCTTTTTTCTTTTAATAGAAAAGAAAAAGCCATGGAAAAATGATGAATTGTAGGAATTTTTACAGACATGTAAACCCAAATTACAAAAACCTATCAGCTCACACCAGTCATAATGGCCATCAAAAAAAATTCTGCCAACAATAAATGCTGACGTGATTGTGGAGAAATGCGTACCCTTGATTCTAAGGGGGACGTGGTAAGAGCCACTAATGAAAGCACAATGGAGTTGCCTTGAAAAGGTAAACGTTGAGCTACCGTACCAGTCAATCAATCATACCCACTGCTGGGTCTATCACCTGAGAAAATGAAAATCAAAAATCACAGGCTGGCAATCCTGCACTCCAGCAATATTTACCATAGGCAACACTTGGAAGCAACGAAAATGTCCATCGACAGAGGAATGCACCAAGAAGAAGTGGTCCATGTACACAATGGAATATTAGCCATGGAAAACATTGAAGCACTGCTCTTTGAGGCACCATACTTGAGCCTGGAGATAATCACAAAACATGAAGTAGGTCGGAAAGCAAAACACCTATATCCTATATTATCACTTATGGCATTATCTAATAACTGACACAGATGAACATATTTCCAAAGAGAAAGACACTCACAGGCTTAGAAAACAAACTATGCTCATCTGAAAGGAAAGGAGGGGGGAAATTGAGAAATGAACATTAGTGTTACCATACATATACCAATACATATTATATACATGTATCAAAAACACCGAACATATAGCAAGGGAGGTCGACGGAACACTGTAATATTTTACATGGGAAGAGGATCTGTACATTAATAGACATACATAATGTACAAATGAACCAGATTGTGTACACCTAGGACAAACAATATTCTAAACTTTACCCAGATTAAAAAAATTTTAAAAACCCAGAAGAAGTAATGAGACATAAACTTATGGGGATTCCTCCTGGCAATTTCCATTCTAATTTACAACCTAGGACAATGACTTCCAGAAAGGCTCTGCTGCCCTAGTACCCAGATTGGGGAATGGAGAAATGCTACCTCCTTGTGGCCGTTTCCCACAACAGCAGCTTTGAACCCACTGCAAAAGGTCACTAAATTTTCACCAACTTGCAGTTCTGTAAATGATACCTGCCCTCCAGAAAATTTCTGGGGTCTAAAATCGACCAAAAAATTCAAAAGAGGGCAAGCTTCGAAGAAGACAAGTTCAAGAGCTATATTGTACTCACGGGTTTTTCTTTTAAGAGAAAAGAAAAAGGGGTAGGAATATGACGAATTTAAAAAATTTTAATGACATGCATACCCATATTACAAAAACCTATCAGCTCACAGCAGTCAGAATGGCCATTAGGAAAAATGCTGCAAAAAATAAACCGTGAAGGGAGTGTGGAGAAATGCGTACCTTCGGTTGTAAGGGGGGGCATGTAAAGAGCCACTAATGAAAACACAGTGTAGGTGCTTTGAAAAGGGAAACATTGAGCTACCAGTCAATCAATCACAACCACTGCTTGGCCTATCACCTGAGAAAATGAGAATCAAAAAGTCACAGGCTGGCAAACCTGTACGCCAGCAAGATTTACCATAGCCAGCACTTGGAAGCAATGAAAATGTCCATCAACCGAGGAATGCACCAAGAAGAAGTGGTCCACGTACACAATGGAATGTTACTCTAATAATAAATATAAACTCAATTTAAAAACAAACAAAAGCAAGGAGACATCAACATTTGTGGGTTTATCCGGGCACATTGCACTCTAATTTATAACCGAAGAACACCACTGGCCGGTAGGTCTGTTTCCCTAGTACCAGCATGGGAAACGTAGAAAGGCTGCCGCTCTCTGGCCGTTACCTGCAAAAGCAGGTTTAAAGCCTGAGCTAATGGTCACTTCATATGAACAAGTACTGCAGGGCTGTAAATGAAACCTGCCCTCAAAATGTCTTGAGGGAGATAATGGCCAAAATATTTCAAATGGTGACACATACTTTAAGAAAACACTGTGAAGAAATAAGCTCTAATCACAGCTGGAAAAATAAAAAGATCATGTCTTAAAGCTCAATTTCAACGCATTATGAGACACATGCAAATTCAACCACAAAGAGGTATCAGCTCACACCACTCAGAATAATCATCAGCAAAAACTACAAAGAATAAATCCTGAAGGTGCTGGGAAGAAATACATGCCCTCCACTTTAAGTGGGACGTAACCTGGAAAGAGCCACTAAGGAGAACAGAACAGAGGTGCCTTTAAAAAGTAAACATTGAGCTACCATATGATCCAGCAGACCTATTCCTGGACCTATAAACTAAGAAGACAGAATTGGAAGGACACAGCCACGCAAATCTGCATTGCACACTATTACAATAGCCAAGATATGGAAGTAACCAAAAAGTCCACCGACAGATGGGTGGACAAAGAAGAACTGCTACCTTTACAGATGGAATATGAGCTAGTGAAAAAATGAAACAATGCCATTTGCAGCACCGTAGATGAGTCTAGAAGTAATCACGCAACTTGGAGTAAGTGAGAAAGCGAAAGACACATATCCTATCATATCATATATAGGGGTTACCTAAAAAATGATACAAACAAAGATATTTCCACAGAGAAACACTATCATAGAATCAATATAAAAACGTATGGTTCACCAAATAGAAAGGTGTGAGGAATGGATACATTACCGTATTGAGGTTAACAGAGAGATACAAACACCTGTGAAATATGTAATCACCAAAGACCTACGCAATACCAAGAGAAGACTACTCAACATTGTGTCATAACCTACATGGGAAAAGGCTCCGAAGAAGAATAGATATATGTATATGTGTGAAAGAACCACATCTTGCACACCTAGAACAAACAAAACATTGTAATCAAGTTTGCTGTGATAAAAAATAAAAATTAAGTTAAAAATACCAACAAGAAGTAATGAGACATACATTAAAGGGCGTTTTCCTCTCACATGCCATTCTAATTTACAACCTAGAACACCACTTCCAGTAAGGCTCTGTTGACCTAGTAACCAGATTTGGAAAAGGAGAAATGCTGCCGCCATGTGGCCGATTCCCGCAAGAGCAGCTTTTAACCCACAGCTAATGGTCACTTACCATTCACAAGGACTCAGGGCTGTAAAGGACACCTGCCCTCAAAATTGTGCTGAGGTAGGGAATGGATAAAAAAAATTCAAAACAGGCAAAATTTTCAAGAAGATAGTATGAAGAGGTAAGTTTTACTCACTCTCTTTTTAAAGAAAGGAAAATGGATAAAAGCACAGCCTCAGGAAGTATTAGACTCATGCAATCTAATCTACAAAAAGTCTTCAACTCACACCAGTCGACTGACCATTGGCAAAAAGTCTACAAACAATAAATGCGGAAGAGGTTTTAGAGAACTGTGTACCCTCTAACTGCTGGTGAGATGTAAAAGGGTTAAACGCTAATAATGAGAACAGGAAAGAGCTGCGTTTAAAAGGAAAAATTGAGGTACCAGTCAATCCAGCAGGCGCACCAATGGGCCTCTCACCTGAGAAGACCAGAATGAAGAAGACCCGGGCTGCAAAAGCTGCACTGCAGCCTTATTCACAATAGACAAGACAGTGAAGCAACCAAAATGTCCATGTACAGATGAAAGGAAAAAGAAGAAGTGGTCCATGTACACAATGAATACTAGCCATGGAAAACAATGAAACACTGCTCTTTGAGGCCCCATAGATGATCTTGGAGATAATCACAGAACATGAGGTAAGTCGGAAAGCAAAAGTCCTATATCCTATGATATCACTTATAGGCGTTATCTAATAACTGACACAAATGAACATATTTCCACACAGAAAGTCAATCACAGACTTATTAAAAAAGAACTATGCTTATCTAAAAGTAAAGGTGGGGGGAATGGATAAATGAAGATTAGCGTTACCATATGTATACAAATACATATTATATACATATATCAAAAAGACCGACCATATAGCAAGGAAGGATTACGGAACACTGTAATAATTTACAAAGGAAGAGGATCTCTACATAAATAGGTATGTAGAATATGTAGATGAACCAGAGTGTGTACACCTTGGACAAGCAACATTCTAACCATTACCCCAATTGAAAAAATTAAAACAACGAACTAGGAGTAATGAGACATAGACTTATGGGGGGTTTTCCTGGCACATTCCATTCAAATTTACAACCTAGACAAACGACTTCCAGAATGGCTCTGCTGCCCTAGTACCCAGATTTGGGAATGGAGAAATGCTGCATCCTTGTGCCGTTTCCCACAACAGCATCTTTAAACCCACTGCAAAAGGTCACTAAATATTCACCAATTGCAGTTCTGTAAATGACACCTGCCCTCCAAAAAATACTGAGGTCGAAAATCGACCAAAAAATTCTAGAGTGCAACCTTCCAAAAAGAAAATTTGAAGAGGTATATTATACTCACACTTTTTTGCTTTTTTCTTTTAATAGAAAAGAAAAAGCCATGGAAAAATGATGAATTGTAGGAATTTTTACAGACATGTAAACCCAAATTACAAAAACCTATCAGCTCACACCAGTCATAATGGCCATCAAAAAAAATTCTGCCAACAATAAATGCTGACGTGATTGTGGAGAAATGCGTACCCTTGATTCTAAGGGGGACGTGGTAAGAGCCACTAATGAAAGCACAATGGAGTTGCCTTGAAAAGGTAAACGTTGAGCTCCCGTACCAGTCAATCAATCATACCCACTGCTGGGTCTATCACCTGAGAAAATGAAAATCAAAAATCACAGGCTGGCAATCCTGCACTCCAGCAATATTTACCATAGGCAACACTTGGAAGCAACGAAAATGTCCATCGACAGAGGAATGCACCAAGAAGAAGTGGTCCATGTACACAATGGAATATTAGCCATGGAAAACATTGAAGCACTGCTCTTTGAGGCACCATACTTGAGCCTGGAGATAATCACAAAACATGAAGTAGGTCGGAAAGCAAAACACCTATATCCTATATTATCACTTATGGCATTATCTAATAACTGACACAGATGAACATATTTCCAAAGAGAAAGACACTCACAGGCTTAGAAAACAAACTATGCTCATCTGAAAGGAAAGGAGGGGGGAAATTGAGAAATGAACATTAGTGTTACCATACATATACCAATACATATTATATACATGTATCAAAAACACCGAACATATAGCAAGGGAGGTCGACGGAACACTGTAATATTTTACATGGGAAGAGGATCTGTACATTAATAGACATACATAATGTACAAATGAACCAGATTGTGTACACCTAGGACAAACAATATTCTAAACTTTACCCAGATTAAAAAAATTTTAAAAACCCAGAAGAAGTAATGAGACATAAACTTATGGGGATTCCTCCTGGCAATTTCCATTCTAATTTACAACCTAGGACAATGACTTCCAGAAAGGCTCTGCTGCCCTAGTACCCAGATTGGGGAATGGAGAAATGCTACCTCCTTGTGGCCGTTTCCCACAACAGCAGCTTTGAACCCACTGCAAAAGGTCACTAAATTTTCACCAACTTGCAGTTCTGTAAATGATACCTGCCCTCCAGAAAATTTCTGGGGTCTAAAATCGACCAAAAAATTCAAAAGAGGGCAAGCTTCGAAGAAGACAAGTTCAAGAGCTATATTGTACTCACGGGTTTTTCTTTTAAGAGAAAAGAAAAAGGGGTAGGAATATGACGAATTTAAAAAATTTTAATGACATGCATACCCATATTACAAAAACCTATCAGCTCACAGCAGTCAGAATGGCCATTAGGAAAAATGCTGCAAAAAATAAACCGTGAAGGGAGTGTGGAGAAATGCGTACCTTCGGTTGTAAGGGGGGGCATGTAAAGAGCCACTAATGAAAACACAGTGTAGGTGCTTTGAAAAGGGAAACATTGAGCTACCAGTCAATCAATCACAACCACTGCTTGGCCTATCACCTGAGAAAATGAGAATCAAAAAGTCACAGGCTGGCAAACCTGTACGCCAGCAAGATTTACCATAGCCAGCACTTGGAAGCAATGAAAATGTCCATCAACCGAGGAATGCACCAAGAAGAAGTGGTCCACGTACACAATGGAATGTTACTCTAATAATAAATATAAACTCAATTTAAAAACAAACAAAAGCAAGGAGACATCAACATTTGTGGGTTTATCCGGGCACATTGCACTCTAATTTATAACCGAAGAACACCACTGGCCGGTAGGTCTGTTTCCCTAGTACCAGCATGGGAAACGTAGAAAGGCTGCCGCTCTCTGGCCGTTACCTGCAAAAGCAGGTTTAAAGCCTGAGCTAATGGTCACTTCATATGAACAAGTACTGCAGGGCTGTAAATGAAACCTGCCCTCAAAATGTCTTGAGGGAGATAATGGCCAAAATATTTCAAATGGTGACACATACTTTAAGAAAACACTGTGAAGAAATAAGCTCTAATCACAGCTGGAAAAATAAAAAGATCATGTCTTAAAGCTCAATTTCAACGCATTATGAGACACATGCAAATTCAACCACAAAGAGGTATCAGCTCACACCACTCAGAATAATCATCAGCAAAAACTACAAAGAATAAATCCTGAAGGTGCTGGGAAGAAATACATGCCCTCCACTTTAAGTGGGACGTAACCTGGAAAGAGCCACTAAGGAGAACAGAACAGAGGTGCCTTTAAAAAGTCAACATTGAGCTACCATATGATCCAGCAGACCTATTCCTGGACCTATAAACTAAGAAGACAGAATTGGAAGGACACAGCCACGCAAATCTGCATTGCACACTATTACAATAGCCAAGATATGGAAGTAACCAAAAAGTCCACCGACAGATGGGTGGACAAAGAAGAACTGCTACCTGTACAGATGGAATATGAGCTAGTGAAAAAATGAAACAATGCCATTTGCAGCACCGTAGATGAGTCTAGAAGTAATCACGCAACTTGGAGTAAGTGAGAAAGCGAAAGACACATATCCTATCATATCATATATAGGGGTTACCTAAAAAATGATACAAACAAAGATATTTCCACAGAGAAACACTATCATAGAATCAATATAAAAACGTATGGTTCACCAAATAGAAAGGTGTGAGGAATGGATACATTACCGTATTGAGGTTAACAGAGAGATACAAACACCTGTGAAATATGTAATCACCAAAGACCTACGCAATACCAAGAGAAGACTACTCAACATTGTGTCATAAGCTACCTGGGAAAAGGCTCCGAAGAAGAATAGATATATGTATATGTGTGAAAGAACCACATCTTGCACACCTAGAACAAACAAAACATTGTAATCAAGTTTGCTGTGATAAAAAATAAAAATTAAGTTAAAAATACCAACAAGAAGTAATGAGACATACATTAAAGGGCGTTTTCCTCTCACATGCCATTCTAATTTACAACCTAGAACACCACTTCCAGTAAGGCTCTGTTGACCTAGTAACCAGATTTGGAAAAGGAGAAATGCTGCCGCCATGTGGCCGATTCCCGCAAGAGCAGCTTTTAACCCACAGCTAATGGTCACTTACCATTCACAAGGACTCAGGGCTGTAAAGGACACCTGCCCTCAAAATTGTGCTGAGGTAGGGAATGGATAAAAAAAATTCAAAACAGGCGAAATTTTCAAGAAGATAGTATGAAGAGGTAAGTTTTACTCACTCTCTTTTTAAAGGAAGGAAAATGGATAAAAGCTCAGCCTCAGGAAGTATTAGACTCATGCAATCTAATCTACAAAAAGTCTTCAACTCACACCAGTCGACTGACCATTGGCAAAAAGTCTACAAACAATAAATGCGGAAGAGGTTTTAGAGAACTGTGTACCCTCTAGCTGCTGGTGAGATGTAAAAGGGTTAAACGCTAATAATGAGAACAGGAAAGAGCTGCGTTTAAAAGGAAAAATTGAGGTACCAGTCAATCCAGCAGGCGCACCAATGGGCCTCTCACCTGAGAAGACCAGAATGAAGAAGACCCGGGCTGCAAAAGCTGCACTGCAGCCTTATTCACAATAGACAAGACAGTGAAGCAACCAAAATGTCCATCTACAGATGAAAGGAAAAAGAAGAAGTGGTCCATGTACACAATGAATACTAGCCATGGAAAACAATGAAACACTGCTCTTTGAGGCCCCATAGATGATCTTGGAGATAATCACAGAACATGAGGTAAGTCGGAAAGCAAAAGTCCTATATCCTATGATATCACTTATAGGCGTTATCTAATAACTGACACAAATGAACATATTTCCACACAGAAAGTCAATCACAGACTTATTAAAAAAGAACTATGCTTATCTAAAAGTAAAGGTGGGGGGAATGGATAAATGAAGATTAGCGTTACCATATGTATACAAATACATATTATATACATATATCAAAAAGACCGACCATATAGCAAGGAAGGATTACGGATCACTGTAATAATTTACAAGGGAAGAGGATCTCTACATAAATAGGTATGTAGAATATGTAGTTGAACCAGAGTGTGTACACCTTGGACAAGCAACATTCTAACCATTACCCCAATTGAAAAAATTAAAACAACGAACTAGGAGTAATGAGACATAGACTTATGGGGGGTTTTCCTGGCACATTCCATTCAAATTTACAACCTAGACAAACGACTTCCAGAATGGCTCTGCTGCCCTAGTACCCAGATTTGGGAATGGAGAAATGCTGCATCCTTGTGCCGTTTCCCACAACAGCAGCTTTAAACCCACTGCAAAAGGTCACTAAATATTCACCAATTGCAGTTCTGTAAATGACACCTGCCCTCCAAAAAATACTGAGGTCGAAAATCGACCAAAAAATTCTAGAGTGCAACCTTCCAAAAAGAAAATTTGAAGAGGTATATTATACTCACACTTTTTTGCTTTTTTCTTTTAATAGAAAAGAAAAAGCCATGGAAAAATGATGAATTGTAGGAATTTTTACAGACATGTAAACCCAAATTACAAAAACCTATCAGCTCACACCAGTCATAATGGCCATCAAAAAAAATTCTGCCAACAATAAATGCTGACGTGATTGTGGAGAAATGCGTACCCTTGATTCTAAGGGGGACGTGGTAAGAGCCACTAATGAAAGCACAATGGAGTTGCCTTGAAAAGGTAAACGTTGAGCTCCCGTACCAGTCAATCAATCATACCCACTGCTGGGTCTATCACCTGAGAAAATGAAAATCAAAAATCACAGGCTGGCAATCCTGCACTCCAGCAATATTTACCATAGGCAACACTTGGAAGCAACGAAAATGTCCATCGACAGAGGAATGCACCAAGAAGAAGTGGTCCATGTACACAATGGAATATTAGCCATGGAAAACATTGAAGCACTGCTCTTTGAGGCACCATACTTGAGCCTGGAGATAATCACAAAACATGAAGTAGGTCGGAAAGCAAAACACCTATATCCTATATTATCACTTATGGCATTATCTAATAACTGACACAGATGAACATATTTCCAAAGAGAAAGACACTCACAGGCTTAGAAAACAAACTATGCTCATCTGAAAGGAAAGGAGGGGGGAAATTGAGAAATGAACATTAGTGTTACCATACATATACCAATACATATTATATACATGTATCAAAAACACCGAACATATAGCAAGGGAGGTCGACGGAACACTGTAATATTTTACATGGGAAGAGGATCTGTACATTAATAGACATACATAATGTACAAATGAACCAGATTGTGTACACCTAGGACAAACAATATTCTAAACTTTACCCAGATTAAAAAAATTTTAAAAACCCAGAAGAAGTAATGAGACATAAACTTATGGGGATTCCTCCTGGCAATTTCCATTCTAATTTACAACCTAGGACAATGACTTCCAGAAAGGCTCTGCTGCCCTAGTACCCAGATTGGGGAATGGAGAAATGCTACCTCCTTGTGGCCGTTTCCCACAACAGCAGCTTTGAACCCACTGCAAAAGGTCACTAAATTTTCACCAACTTGCAGTTCTGTAAATGATACCTGCCCTCCAGAAAATTTCTGGGGTCTAAAATCGACCAAAAAATTCAAAAGAGGGCAAGCTTCGAAGAAGACAAGTTCAAGAGCTATATTGTACTCACGGGTTTTTCTTTTAAGAGAAAAGAAAAAGGGGTAGGAATATGACGAATTTAAAAAATTTTAATGACATGCATACCCATATTACAAAAACCTATCAGCTCACAGCAGTCAGAATGGCCATTAGGAAAAATGCTGCAAAAAATAAACCGTGAAGGGAGTGTGGAGAAATGCGTACCTTCGGTTGTAAGGGGGGGCATGTAAAGAGCCACTAATGAAAACACAGTGTAGGTGCTTTGAAAAGGGAAACATTGAGCTACCAGTCAATCAATCACAACCACTGCTTGGCCTATCACCTGAGAAAATGAGAATCAAAAAGTCACAGGCTGGCAAACCTGTACGCCAGCAAGATTTACCATAGCCAGCACTTGGAAGCAATGAAAATGTCCATCAACCGAGGAATGCACCAAGAAGAAGTGGTCCACGTACACAATGGAATGTTACTCTAATAATAAATATAAACTCAATTTAAAAACAAACAAAAGCAAGGAGACATCAACATTTGTGGGTTTATCCGGGCACATTGCACTCTAATTTATAACCGAAGAACACCACTGGCCGGTAGGTCTGTTTCCCTAGTACCAGCATGGGAAACGTAGAAAGGCTGCCGCTCTCTGGCCGTTACCTGCAAAAGCAGGTTTAAAGCCTGAGCTAATGGTCACTGCATATGAACAAGTACTGCAGGGCTGTAAATGAAACCTGCCCTCAAAATGTCTTGAGGGAGATAATGGCCAAAATATTTCAAATGGTGACACATACTTTAAGAAAACACTGTGAAGAAATAAGCTCTAATCACAGCTGGAAAAATAAAAAGATCATGTCTTAAAGCTCAATTTCAACGCATTATGAGACACATGCAAATTCAACCACAAAGAGGTATCAGCTCACACCACTCAGAATAATCATCAGCAAAAACTACAAAGAATAAATCCTGAAGGTGCTGGGAAGAAATACATGCCCTCCACTTTAAGTGGGACGTAACCTGGAAAGAGCCACTAAGGAGAACAGAACAGAGGTGCCTTTAAAAAGTCAACATTGAGCTACCATATGATCCAGCAGACCTATTCCTGGACCTATAAACTAAGAAGACAGAATTGGAAGGACACAGCCACGCAAATCTGCATTGCACACTATTACAATAGCCAAGATATGGAAGTAACCAAAAAGTCCACCGACAGATGGGTGGACAAAGAAGAACTGCTACCTGTACAGATGGAATATGAGCTAGTGAAAAAATGAAACAATGCCATTTGCAGCACCGTAGATGAGTCTAGAAGTAATCACGCAACTTGGAGTAAGTGAGAAAGCGAAAGACACATATCCTATCATATCATATATAGGGGTTACCTAAAAAATGATACAAACAAAGATATTTCCACAGAGAAACACTATCATAGAATCAATATAAAAACGTATGGTTCACCAAATAGAAAGGTGTGAGGAATGGATACATTACCGTATTGAGGTTAACAGAGAGATACAAACACCTGTGAAATATGTAATCACCAAAGACCTACGCAATACCAAGAGAAGACTACTCAACATTGTGTCATAAGCTACCTGGGAAAAGGCTCCGAAGAAGAATAGATATATGTATATGTGTGAAAGAACCACATCTTGCACACCTAGAACAAACAAAACATTGTAATCAAGTTTGCTGTGATAAAAAATAAAAATTAAGTTAAAAATACCAACAAGAAGTAATGAGACATACATTAAAGGGCGTTTTCCTCTCACATGCCATTCTAATTTACAACCTAGAACACCACTTCCAGTAAGGCTCTGTTGACCTAGTAACCAGATTTGGAAAAGGAGAAATGCTGCCGCCATGTGGCCGATTCCCGCAAGAGCAGCTTTTAACCCACAGCTAATGGTCACTTACCATTCACAAGGACTCAGGGCTGTAAAGGACACCTGCCCTCAAAATTGTGCTGAGGTAGGGAATGGATAAAAAAAATTCAAAACAGGCGAAATTTTCAAGAAGATAGTATGAAGAGGTAAGTTTTACTCACTCTCTTTTTAAAGGAAGGAAAATGGATAAAAGCTCAGCCTCAGGAAGTATTAGACTCATGCAATCTAATCTACAAAAAGTCTTCAACTCACACCAGTCGACTGACCATTGGCAAAAAGTCTACAAACAATAAATGCGGAAGAGGTTTTAGAGAACTGTGTACCCTCTAGCTGCTGGTGAGATGTAAAAGGGTTAAACGCTAATAATGAGAACAGGAAAGAGCTGCGTTTAAAAGGAAAAATTGAGGTACCAGTCAATCCAGCAGGCGCACCAATGGGCCTCTCACCTGAGAAGACCAGAATGAAGAAGACCCGGGCTGCAAAAGCTGCACTGCAGCCTTATTCACAATAGACAAGACAGTGAAGCAACCAAAATGTCCATCTACAGATGAAAGGAAAAAGAAGAAGTGGTCCATGTACACAATGAATACTAGCCATGGAAAACAATGAAACACTGCTCTTTGAGGCCCCATAGATGATCTTGGAGATAATCACAGAACATGAGGTAAGTCGGAAAGCAAAAGTCCTATATCCTATGATATCACTTATAGGCGTTATCTAATAACTGACACAAATGAACATATTTCCACACAGAAAGTCAATCACAGACTTATTAAAAAAGAACTATGCTTATCTAAAAGTAAAGGTGGGGGGAATGGATAAATGAAGATTAGCGTTACCATATGTATACAAATACATATTATATACATATATCAAAAAGACCGACCATATAGCAAGGAAGGATTACGGATCACTGTAATAATTTACAAGGGAAGAGGATCTCTACATAAATAGGTATGTAGAATATGTAGTTGAACCAGAGTGTGTACACCTTGGACAAGCAACATTCTAACCATTACCCCAATTGAAAAAATTAAAACAACGAACTAGGAGTAATGAGACATAGACTTATGGGGGGTTTTCCTGGCACATTCCATTCAAATTTACAACCTAGACAAACGACTTCCAGAATGGCTCTGCTGCCCTAGTACCCAGATTTGGGAATGGAGAAATGCTGCATCCTTGTGCCGTTTCCCACAACAGCAGCTTTAAACCCACTGCAAAAGGTCACTAAATATTCACCAATTGCAGTTCTGTAAATGACACCTGCCCTCCAAAAAATACTGAGGTCGAAAATCGACCAAAAAATTCTAGAGTGCAACCTTCCAAAAAGAAAATTTGAAGAGGTATATTATACTCACACTTTTTTGCTTTTTTCTTTTAATAGAAAAGAAAAAGCCATGGAAAAATGATGAATTGTAGGAATTTTTACAGACATGTAAACCCAAATTACAAAAACCTATCAGCTCACACCAGTCATAATGGCCATCAAAAAAAATTCTGCCAACAATAAATGCTGACGTGATTGTGGAGAAATGCGTACCCTTGATTCTAAGGGGGACGTGGTAAGAGCCACTAATGAAAGCACAATGGAGTTGCCTTGAAAAGGTAAACGTTGAGCTCCCGTACCAGTCAATCAATCATACCCACTGCTGGGTCTATCACCTGAGAAAATGAAAATCAAAAATCACAGGCTGGCAATCCTGCACTCCAGCAATATTTACCATAGGCAACACTTGGAAGCAACGAAAATGTCCATCGACAGAGGAATGCACCAAGAAGAAGTGGTCCATGTACACAATGGAATATTAGCCATGGAAAACATTGAAGCACTGCTCTTTGAGGCACCATACTTGAGCCTGGAGATAATCACAAAACATGAAGTAGGTCGGAAAGCAAAACACCTATATCCTATATTATCACTTATGGCATTATCTAATAACTGACACAGATGAACATATTTCCAAAGAGAAAGACACTCACAGGCTTAGAAAACAAACTATGCTCATCTGAAAGGAAAGGAGGGGGGAAATTGAGAAATGAACATTAGTGTTACCATACATATACCAATACATATTATATACATGTATCAAAAACACCGAACATATAGCAAGGGAGGTCGACGGAACACTGTAATATTTTACATGGGAAGAGGATCTGTACATTAATAGACATACATAATGTACAAATGAACCAGATTGTGTACACCTAGGACAAACAATATTCTAAACTTTACCCAGATTAAAAAAAATTTAAAAACCCAGAAGAAGTAATGAGACATAAACTTATGGGGATTCCTCCTGGCAATTTCCATTCTAATTTACAACCTAGGACAATGACTTCCAGAAAGGCTCTGCTGCCCTAGTACCCAGATTGGGGAATGGAGAAATGCTACCTCCTTGTGGCCGTTTCCCACAACAGCAGCTTTGAACCCACTGCAAAAGGTCACTAAATTTTCACCAACTTGCAGTTCTGTAAATGATACCTGCCCTCCAGAAAATTTCTGGGGTCTAAAATCGACCAAAAAATTCAAAAGAGGGCAAGCTTCGAAGAAGACAAGTTCAAGAGCTATATTGTACTCACGGGTTTTTCTTTTAAGAGAAAAGAAAAAGGGGTAGGAATATGACGAATTTAAAAAATTTTAATGACATGCATACCCATATTACAAAAACCTATCAGCTCACAGCAGTCAGAATGGCCATTAGGAAAAATGCTGCAAAAAATAAACCGTGAAGGGAGTGTGGAGAAATGCGTACCTTCGGTTGTAAGGGGGGGCATGTAAAGAGCCACTAATGAAAACACAGTGTAGGTGCTTTGAAAAGGGAAACATTGAGCTACCAGTCAATCAATCACAACCACTGCTTGGCCTATCACCTGAGAAAATGAGAATCAAAAAGTCACAGGCTGGCAAACCTGTACGCCAGCAAGATTTACCATAGCCAGCACTTGGAAGCAATGAAAATGTCCATCAACCGAGGAATGCACCAAGAAGAAGTGGTCCACGTACACAATGGAATGTTACTCTAATAATAAATATAAACTCAATTTAAAAACAAACAAAAGCAAGGAGACATCAACATTTGTGGGTTTATCCGGGCACATTGCACTCTAATTTATAACCGAAGAACACCACTGGCCGGTAGGTCTGTTTCCCTAGTACCAGCATGGGAAACGTAGAAAGGCTGCCGCTCTCTGGCCGTTACCTGCAAAAGCAGGTTTAAAGCCTGAGCTAATGGTCACTTCATATGAACAAGTACTGCAGGGCTGTAAATGAAACCTGCCCTCAAAATGTCTTGAGGGAGATAATGGCCAAAATATTTCAAATGGTGACACATACTTTAAGAAAACACTGTGAAGAAATAAGCTCTAATCACAGCTGGAAAAATAAAAAGATCATGTCTTAAAGCTCAATTTCAACGCATTATGAGACACATGCAAATTCAACCACAAAGAGGTATCAGCTCACACCACTCAGAATAATCATCAGCAAAAACTACAAAGAATAAATCCTGAAGGTGCTGGGAAGAAATACATGCCCTCCACTTTAAGTGGGACGTAACCTGGAAAGAGCCACTAAGGAGAACAGAACAGAGGTGCCTTTAAAAAGTCAACATTGAGCTACCATATGATCCAGCAGACCTATTCCTGGACCTATAAACTAAGAAGACAGAATTGGAAGGACACAGCCACGCAAATCTGCATTGCACACTATTACAATAGCCAAGATATGGAAGTAACCAAAAAGTCCACCGACAGATGGGTGGACAAAGAAGAACTGCTACCTGTACAGATGGAATATGAGCTAGTGAAAAAATGAAACAATGCCATTTGCAGCACCGTAGATGAGTCTAGAAGTAATCACGCAACTTGGAGTAAGTGAGAAAGCGAAAGACACATATCCTATCATATCATATATAGGGGTTACCTAAAAAATGATACAAACAAAGATATTTCCACAGAGAAACACTATCATAGAATCAATATAAAAACGTATGGTTCACCAAATAGAAAGGTGTGAGGAATGGATACATTACCGTATTGAGGTTAACAGAGAGATACAAACACCTGTGAAATATGTAATCACCAAAGACCTACGCAATACCAAGAGAAGACTACTCAACATTGTGTCATAAGCTACCTGGGAAAAGGCTCCGAAGAAGAATAGATATATGTATATGTGTGAAAGAACCACATCTTGCACACCTAGAACAAACAAAACATTGTAATCAAGTTTGCTGTGATAAAAAATAAAAATTAAGTTAAAAATACCAACAAGAAGTAATGAGACATACATTAAAGGGCGTTTTCCTCTCACATGCCATTCTAATTTACAACCTAGAACACCACTTCCAGTAAGGCTCTGTTGACCTAGTAACCAGATTTGGAAAAGGAGAAATGCTGCCGCCATGTGGCCGATTCCCGCAAGAGCAGCTTTTAACCCACAGCTAATGGTCACTTACCATTCACAAGGACTCAGGGCTGTAAAGGACACCTGCCCTCAAAATTGTGCTGAGGTAGGGAATGGATAAAAAAAATTCAAAACAGGCGAAATTTTCAAGAAGATAGTATGAAGAGGTAAGTTTTACTCACTCTCTTTTTAAAGGAAGGAAAATGGATAAAAGCTCAGCCTCAGGAAGTATTAGACTCATGCAATCTAATCTACAAAAAGTCTTCAACTCACACCAGTCGACTGACCATTGGCAAAAAGTCTACAAACAATAAATGCGGAAGAGGTTTTAGAGAACTGTGTACCCTCTAGCTGCTGGTGAGATGTAAAAGGGTTAAACGCTAATAATGAGAACAGGAAAGAGCTGCGTTTAAAAGGAAAAATTGAGGTACCAGTCAATCCAGCAGGCGCACCAATGGGCCTCTCACCTGAGAAGACCAGAATGAAGAAGACCCGGGCTGCAAAAGCTGCACTGCAGCCTTATTCACAATAGACAAGACAGTGAAGCAACCAAAATGTCCATCTACAGATGAAAGGAAAAAGAAGAAGTGGTCCATGTACACAATGAATACTAGCCATGGAAAACAATGAAACACTGCTCTTTGAGGCCCCATAGATGATCTTGGAGATAATCACAGAACATGAGGTAAGTCGGAAAGCAAAAGTCCTATATCCTATGATATCACTTATAGGCGTTATCTAATAACTGACACAAATGAACATATTTCCACACAGAAAGTCAATCACAGACTTATTAAAAAAGAACTATGCTTATCTAAAAGTAAAGGTGGGGGGAATGGATAAATGAAGATTAGCGTTACCATATGTATACAAATACATATTATATACATATATCAAAAAGACCGACCATATAGCAAGGAAGGATTACGGATCACTGTAATAATTTACAAGGGAAGAGGATCTCTACATAAATAGGTATGTAGAATATGTAGTTGAACCAGAGTGTGTACACCTTGGACAAGCAACATTCTAACCATTACCCCAATTGAAAAAATTAAAACAACGAACTAGGAGTAATGAGACATAGACTTATGGGGGGTTTTCCTGGCACATTCCATTCAAATTTACAACCTAGACAAACGACTTCCAGAATGGCTCTGCTGCCCTAGTACCCAGATTTGGGAATGGAGAAATGCTGCATCCTTGTGCCGTTTCCCACAACAGCAGCTTTAAACCCACTGCAAAAGGTCACTAAATATTCACCAATTGCAGTTCTGTAAATGACACCTGCCCTCCAAAAAATACTGAGGTCGAAAATCGACCAAAAAATTCTAGAGTGCAACCTTCCAAAAAGAAAATTTGAAGAGGTATATTATACTCACACTTTTTTGCTTTTTTCTTTTAATAGAAAAGAAAAAGCCATGGAAAAATGATGAATTGTAGGAATTTTTACAGACATGTAAACCCAAATTACAAAAACCTATCAGCTCACACCAGTCATAATGGCCATCAAAAAAAATTCTGCCAACAATAAATGCTGACGTGATTGTGGAGAAATGCGTACCCTTGATTCTAAGGGGGACGTGGTAAGAGCCACTAATGAAAGCACAATGGAGTTGCCTTGAAAAGGTAAACGTTGAGCTCCCGTACCAGTCAATCAATCATACCCACTGCTGGGTCTATCACCTGAGAAAATGAAAATCAAAAATCACAGGCTGGCAATCCTGCACTCCAGCAATATTTACCATAGGCAACACTTGGAAGCAACGAAAATGTCCATCGACAGAGGAATGCACCAAGAAGAAGTGGTCCATGTACACAATGGAATATTAGCCATGGAAAACATTGAAGCACTGCTCTTTGAGACACCATACTTGAGCCTGGAGATAATCACAAAACATGAAGTAGGTCGGAAAGCAAAACACCTATATCCTATATTATCACTTATGGCATTATCTAATAACTGACACAGATGAACATATTTCCAAAGAGAAAGACACTCACAGGCTTAGAAAACAAACTATGCTCATCTGAAAGGAAAGGAGGGGGGAAATTGAGAAATGAACATTAGTGTTACCATACATATACCAATACATATTATATACATGTATCAAAAACACCGAACATATAGCAAGGGAGGTCGACGGAACACTGTAATATTTTACATGGGAAGAGGATCTGTACATTAATAGACATACATAATGTACAAATGAACCAGATTGTGTACACCTAGGACAAACAATATTCTAAACTTTACCCAGATTAAAAAAAATTTAAAAACCCAGAAGAAGTAATGAGACATAAACTTATGGGGATTCCTCCTGGCAATTTCCATTCTAATTTACAACCTAGGACAATGACTTCCAGAAAGGCTCTGCTGCCCTAGTACCCAGATTGGGGAATGGAGAAATGCTACCTCCTTGTGGCCGTTTCCCACAACAGCAGCTTTGAACCCACTGCAAAAGGTCACTAAATTTTCACCAACTTGCAGTTCTGTAAATGATACCTGCCCTCCAGAAAATTTCTGGGGTCTAAAATCGACCAAAAAATTCAAAAGAGGGCAAGCTTCGAAGAAGACAAGTTCAAGAGCTATATTGTACTCACGGGTTTTTCTTTTAAGAGAAAAGAAAAAGGGGTAGGAATATGACGAATTTAAAAAATTTTAATGACATGCATACCCATATTACAAAAACCTATCAGCTCACAGCAGTCAGAATGGCCATTAGGAAAAATGCTGCAAAAAATAAACCGTGAAGGGAGTGTGGAGAAATGCGTACCTTCGGTTGTAAGGGGGGGCATGTAAAGAGCCACTAATGAAAACACAGTGTAGGTGCTTTGAAAAGGGAAACATTGAGCTACCAGTCAATCAATCACAACCACTGCTTGGCCTATCACCTGAGAAAATGAGAATCAAAAAGTCACAGGCTGGCAAACCTGTACGCCAGCAAGATTTACCATAGCCAGCACTTGGAAGCAATGAAAATGTCCATCAACCGAGGAATGCACCAAGAAGAAGTGGTCCACGTACACAATGGAATGTTACTCTAATAATAAATATAAACTCAATTTAAAAACAAACAAAAGCAAGGAGACATCAACATTTGTGGGTTTATCCGGGCACATTGCACTCTAATTTATAACCGAAGAACACCACTGGCCGGTAGGTCTGTTTCCCTAGTACCAGCATGGGAAACGTAGAAAGGCTGCCGCTCTCTGGCCGTTACCTGCAAAAGCAGGTTTAAAGCCTGAGCTAATGGTCACTTCATATGAACAAGTACTGCAGGGCTGTAAATGAAACCTGCCCTCAAAATGTCTTGAGGGAGATAATGGCCAAAATATTTCAAATGGTGACACATACTTTAAGAAAACACTGTGAAGAAATAAGCTCTAATCACAGCTGGAAAAATAAAAAGATCATGTCTTAAAGCTCAATTTCAACGCATTATGAGACACATGCAAATTCAACCACAAAGAGGTATCAGCTCACACCACTCAGAATAATCATCAGCAAAAACTACAAAGAATAAATCCTGAAGGTGCTGGGAAGAAATACATGCCCTCCACTTTAAGTGGGACGTAACCTGGAAAGAGCCACTAAGGAGAACAGAACAGAGGTGCCTTTAAAAAGTCAACATTGAGCTACCATATGATCCAGCAGACCTATTCCTGGACCTATAAACTAAGAAGACAGAATTGGAAGGACACAGCCACGCAAATCTGCATTGCACACTATTACAATAGCCAAGATATGGAAGTAACCAAAAAGTCCACCGACAGATGGGTGGACAAAGAAGAACTGCTACCTGTACAGATGGAATATGAGCTAGTGAAAAAATGAAACAATGCCATTTGCAGCACCGTAGATGAGTCTAGAAGTAATCACGCAACTTGGAGTAAGTGAGAAAGCGAAAGACACATATCCTATCATATCATATATAGGGGTTACCTAAAAAATGATACAAACAAAGATATTTCCACAGAGAAACACTATCATAGAATCAATATAAAAACGTATGGTTCACCAAATAGAAAGGTGTGAGGAATGGATACATTACCGTATTGAGGTTAACAGAGAGATACAAACACCTGTGAAATATGTAATCACCAAAGACCTACGCAATACCAAGAGAAGACTACTCAACATTGTGTCATAAGCTACCTGGGAAAAGGCTCCGAAGAAGAATAGATATATGTATATGTGTGAAAGAACCACATCTTGCACACCTAGAACAAACAAAACATTGTAATCAAGTTTGCTGTGATAAAAAATAAAAATTAAGTTAAAAATACCAACAAGAAGTAATGAGACATACATTAAAGGGCGTTTTCCTCTCACATGCCATTCTAATTTACAACCTAGAACACCACTTCCAGTAAGGCTCTGTTGACCTAGTAACCAGATTTGGAAAAGGAGAAATGCTGCCGCCATGTGGCCGATTCCCGCAAGAGCAGCTTTTAACCCACAGCTAATGGTCACTTACCATTCACAAGGACTCAGGGCTGTAAAGGACACCTGCCCTCAAAATTGTGCTGAGGTAGGGAATGGATAAAAAAAATTCAAAACAGGCGAAATTTTCAAGAAGATAGTATGAAGAGGTAAGTTTTACTCACTCTCTTTTTAAAGGAAGGAAAATGGATAAAAGCTCAGCCTCAGGAAGTATTAGACTCATGCAATCTAATCTACAAAAAGTCTTCAACTCACACCAGTCGACTGACCATTGGCAAAAAGTCTACAAACAATAAATGCGGAAGAGGTTTTAGAGAACTGTGTACCCTCTAGCTGCTGGTGAGATGTAAAAGGGTTAAACGCTAATAATGAGAACAGGAAAGAGCTGCGTTTAAAAGGAAAAATTGAGGTACCAGTCAATCCAGCAGGCGCACCAATGGGCCTCTCACCTGAGAAGACCAGAATGAAGAAGACCCGGGCTGCAAAAGCTGCACTGCAGCCTTATTCACAATAGACAAGACAGTGAAGCAACCAAAATGTCCATCTACAGATGAAAGGAAAAAGAAGAAGTGGTCCATGTACACAATGAATACTAGCCATGGAAAACAATGAAACACTGCTCTTTGAGGCCCCATAGATGATCTTGGAGATAATCACAGAACATGAGGTAAGTCGGAAAGCAAAAGTCCTATATCCTATGATATCACTTATAGGCGTTATCTAATAACTGACACAAATGAACATATTTCCACACAGAAAGTCAATCACAGACTTATTAAAAAAGAACTATGCTTATCTAAAAGTAAAGGTGGGGGGAATGGATAAATGAAGATTAGCGTTACCATATGTATACAAATACATATTATATACATATATCAAAAAGACCGACCATATAGCAAGGAAGGATTACGGATCACTGTAATAATTTACAAGGGAAGAGGATCTCTACATAAATAGGTATGTAGAATATGTAGTTGAACCAGAGTGTGTACACCTTGGACAAGCAACATTCTAACCATTACCCCAATTGAAAAAATTAAAACAACGAACTAGGAGTAATGAGACATAGACTTATGGGGGGTTTTCCTGGCACATTCCATTCAAATTTACAACCTAGACAAACGACTTCCAGAATGGCTCTGCTGCCCTAGTACCCAGATTTGGGAATGGAGAAATGCTGCATCCTTGTGCCGTTTCCCACAACAGCAGCTTTAAACCCACTGCAAAAGGTCACTAAATATTCACCAATTGCAGTTCTGTAAATGACACCTGCCCTCCAAAAAATACTGAGGTCGAAAATCGACCAAAAAATTCTAGAGTGCAACCTTCCAAAAAGAAAATTTGAAGAGGTATATTATACTCACACTTTTTTGCTTTTTTCTTTTAATAGAAAAGAAAAAGCCATGGAAAAATGATGAATTGTAGGAATTTTTACAGACATGTAAACCCAAATTACAAAAACCTATCAGCTCACACCAGTCATAATGGCCATCAAAAAAAATTCTGCCAACAATAAATGCTGACGTGATTGTGGAGAAATGCGTACCCTTGATTCTAAGGGGGACGTGGTAAGAGCCACTAATGAAAGCACAATGGAGTTGCCTTGAAAAGGTAAACGTTGAGCTCCCGTACCAGTCAATCAATCATACCCACTGCTGGGTCTATCACCTGAGAAAATGAAAATCAAAAATCACAGGCTGGCAATCCTGCACTCCAGCAATATTTACCATAGGCAACACTTGGAAGCAACGAAAATGTCCATCGACAGAGGAATGCACCAAGAAGAAGTGGTCCATGTACACAATGGAATATTAGCCATGGAAAACATTGAAGCACTGCTCTTTGAGGCACCATACTTGAGCCTGGAGATAATCACAAAACATGAAGTAGGTCGGAAAGCAAAACACCTATATCCTATATTATCACTTATGGCATTATCTAATAACTGACACAGATGAACATATTTCCAAAGAGAAAGACACTCACAGGCTTAGAAAACAAACTATGCTCATCTGAAAGGAAAGGAGGGGGGAAATTGAGAAATGAACATTAGTGTTACCATACATATACCAATACATATTATATACATGTATCAAAAACACCGAACATATAGCAAGGGAGGTCGACGGAACACTGTAATATTTTACATGGGAAGAGGATCTGTACATTAATAGACATACATAATGTACAAATGAACCAGATTGTGTACACCTAGGACAAACAATATTCTAAACTTTACCCAGATTAAAAAAAATTTAAAAACCCAGAAGAAGTAATGAGACATAAACTTATGGGGATTCCTCCTGGCAATTTCCATTCTAATTTACAACCTAGGACAATGACTTCCAGAAAGGCTCTGCTGCCCTAGTACCCAGATTGGGGAATGGAGAAATGCTACCTCCTTGTGGCCGTTTCCCACAACAGCAGCTTTGAACCCACTGCAAAAGGTCACTAAATTTTCACCAACTTGCAGTTCTGTAAATGATACCTGCCCTCCAGAAAATTTCTGGGGTCTAAAATCGACCAAAAAATTCAAAAGAGGGCAAGCTTCGAAGAAGACAAGTTCAAGAGCTATATTGTACTCACGGGTTTTTCTTTTAAGAGAAAAGAAAAAGGGGTAGGAATATGACGAATTTAAAAAATTTTAATGACATGCATACCCATATTACAAAAACCTATCAGCTCACAGCAGTCAGAATGGCCATTAGGAAAAATGCTGCAAAAAATAAACCGTGAAGGGAGTGTGGAGAAATGCGTACCTTCGGTTGTAAGGGGGGGCATGTAAAGAGCCACTAATGAAAACACAGTGTAGGTGCTTTGAAAAGGGAAACATTGAGCTACCAGTCAATCAATCACAACCACTGCTTGGCCTATCACCTGAGAAAATGAGAATCAAAAAGTCACAGGCTGGCAAACCTGTACGCCAGCAAGATTTACCATAGCCAGCACTTGGAAGCAATGAAAATGTCCATCAACCGAGGAATGCACCAAGAAGAAGTGGTCCACGTACACAATGGAATGTTACTCTAATAATAAATATAAACTCAATTTAAAAACAAACAAAAGCAAGGAGACATCAACATTTGTGGGTTTATCCGGGCACATTGCACTCTAATTTATAACCGAAGAACACCACTGGCCGGTAGGTCTGTTTCCCTAGTACCAGCATGGGAAACGTAGAAAGGCTGCCGCTCTCTGGCCGTTACCTGCAAAAGCAGGTTTAAAGCCTGAGCTAATGGTCACTTCATATGAACAAGTACTGCAGGGCTGTAAATGAAACCTGCCCTCAAAATGTCTTGAGGGAGATAATGGCCAAAATATTTCAAATGGTGACACATACTTTAAGAAAACACTGTGAAGAAATAAGCTCTAATCACAGCTGGAAAAATAAAAAGATCATGTCTTAAAGCTCAATTTCAACGCATTATGAGACACATGCAAATTCAACCACAAAGAGGTATCAGCTCACACCACTCAGAATAATCATCAGCAAAAACTACAAAGAATAAATCCTGAAGGTGCTGGGAAGAAATACATGCCCTCCACTTTAAGTGGGACGTAACCTGGAAAGAGCCACTAAGGAGAACAGAACAGAGGTGCCTTTAAAAAGTCAACATTGAGCTACCATATGATCCAGCAGACCTATTCCTGGACCTATAAACTAAGAAGACAGAATTGGAAGGACACAGCCACGCAAATCTGCATTGCACACTATTACAATAGCCAAGATATGGAAGTAACCAAAAAGTCCACCGACAGATGGGTGGACAAAGAAGAACTGCTACCTGTACAGATGGAATATGAGCTAGTGAAAAAATGAAACAATGCCATTTGCAGCACCGTAGATGAGTCTAGAAGTAATCACGCAACTTGGAGTAAGTGAGAAAGCGAAAGACACATATCCTATCATATCATATATAGGGGTTACCTAAAAAATGATACAAACAAAGATATTTCCACAGAGAAACACTATCATAGAATCAATATAAAAACGTATGGTTCACCAAATAGAAAGGTGTGAGGAATGGATACATTACCGTATTGAGGTTAACAGAGAGATACAAACACCTGTGAAATATGTAATCACCAAAGACCTACGCAATACCAAGAGAAGACTACTCAACATTGTGTCATAAGCTACCTGGGAAAAGGCTCCGAAGAAGAATAGATATATGTATATGTGTGAAAGAACCACATCTTGCACACCTAGAACAAACAAAACATTGTAATCAAGTTTGCTGTGATAAAAAATAAAAATTAAGTTAAAAATACCAACAAGAAGTAATGAGACATACATTAAAGGGCGTTTTCCTCTCACATGCCATTCTAATTTACAACCTAGAACACCACTTCCAGTAAGGCTCTGTTGACCTAGTAACCAGATTTGGAAAAGGAGAAATGCTGCCGCCATGTGGCCGATTCCCGCAAGAGCAGCTTTTAACCCACAGCTAATGGTCACTTACCATTCACAAGGACTCAGGGCTGTAAAGGACACCTGCCCTCAAAATTGTGCTGAGGTAGGGAATGGATAAAAAAAATTCAAAACAGGCGAAATTTTCAAGAAGATAGTATGAAGAGGTAAGTTTTACTCACTCTCTTTTTAAAGGAAGGAAAATGGATAAAAGCTCAGCCTCAGGAAGTATTAGACTCATGCAATCTAATCTACAAAAAGTCTTCAACTCACACCAGTCGACTGACCATTGGCAAAAAGTCTACAAACAATAAATGCGGAAGAGGTTTTAGAGAACTGTGTACCCTCTAGCTGCTGGTGAGATGTAAAAGGGTTAAACGCTAATAATGAGAACAGGAAAGAGCTGCGTTTAAAAGGAAAAATTGAGGTACCAGTCAATCCAGCAGGCGCACCAATGGGCCTCTCACCTGAGAAGACCAGAATGAAGAAGACCCGGGCTGCAAAAGCTGCACTGCAGCCTTATTCACAATAGACAAGACAGTGAAGCAACCAAAATGTCCATCTACAGATGAAAGGAAAAAGAAGAAGTGGTCCATGTACACAATGAATACTAGCCATGGAAAACAATGAAACACTGCTCTTTGAGGCCCCATAGATGATCTTGGAGATAATCACAGAACATGAGGTAAGTCGGAAAGCAAAAGTCCTATATCCTATGATATCACTTATAGGCGTTATCTAATAACTGACACAAATGAACATATTTCCACACAGAAAGTCAATCACAGACTTATTAAAAAAGAACTATGCTTATCTAAAAGTAAAGGTGGGGGGAATGGATAAATGAAGATTAGCGTTACCATATGTATACAAATACATATTATATACATATATCAAAAAGACCGACCATATAGCAAGGAAGGATTACGGATCACTGTAATAATTTACAAGGGAAGAGGATCTCTACATAAATAGGTATGTAGAATATGTAGTTGAACCAGAGTGTGTACACCTTGGACAAGCAACATTCTAACCATTACCCCAATTGAAAAAATTAAAACAACGAACTAGGAGTAATGAGACATAGACTTATGGGGGGTTTTCCTGGCACATTCCATTCAAATTTACAACCTAGACAAACGACTTCCAGAATGGCTCTGCTGCCCTAGTACCCAGATTTGGGAATGGAGAAATGCTGCATCCTTGTGCCGTTTCCCACAACAGCAGCTTTAAACCCACTGCAAAAGGTCACTAAATATTCACCAATTGCAGTTCTGTAAATGACACCTGCCCTCCAAAAAATACTGAGGTCGAAAATCGACCAAAAAATTCTAGAGTGCAACCTTCCAAAAAGAAAATTTGAAGAGGTATATTATACTCACACTTTTTTGCTTTTTTCTTTTAATAGAAAAGAAAAAGCCATGGAAAAATGATGAATTGTAGGAATTTTTACAGACATGTAAACCCAAATTACAAAAACCTATCAGCTCACACCAGTCATAATGGCCATCAAAAAAAATTCTGCCAACAATAAATGCTGACGTGATTGTGGAGAAATGCGTACCCTTGATTCTAAGGGGGACGTGGTAAGAGCCACTAATGAAAGCACAATGGAGTTGCCTTGAAAAGGTAAACGTTGAGCTCCCGTACCAGTCAATCAATCATACCCACTGCTGGGTCTATCACCTGAGAAAATGAAAATCAAAAATCACAGGCTGGCAATCCTGCACTCCAGCAATATTTACCATAGGCAACACTTGGAAGCAACGAAAATGTCCATCGACAGAGGAATGCACCAAGAAGAAGTGGTCCATGTACACAATGGAATATTAGCCATGGAAAACATTGAAGCACTGCTCTTTGAGGCACCATACTTGAGCCTGGAGATAATCACAAAACATGAAGTAGGTCGGAAAGCAAAACACCTATATCCTATATTATCACTTATGGCATTATCTAATAACTGACACAGATGAACATATTTCCAAAGAGAAAGACACTCACAGGCTTAGAAAACAAACTATGCTCATCTGAAAGGAAAGGAGGGGGGAAATTGAGAAATGAACATTAGTGTTACCATACATATACCAATACATATTATATACATGTATCAAAAACACCGAACATATAGCAAGGGAGGTCGACGGAACACTGTAATATTTTACATGGGAAGAGGATCTGTACATTAATAGACATACATAATGTACAAATGAACCAGATTGTGTACACCTAGGACAAACAATATTCTAAACTTTACCCAGATTAAAAAAATTTTAAAAACCCAGAAGAAGTAATGAGACATAAACTTATGGGGATTCCTCCTGGCAATTTCCATTCTAATTTACAACCTAGGACAATGACTTCCAGAAAGGCTCTGCTGCCCTAGTACCCAGATTGGGGAATGGAGAAATGCTACCTCCTTGTGGCCGTTTCCCACAACAGCAGCTTTGAACCCACTGCAAAAGGTCACTAAATTTTCACCAACTTGCAGTTCTGTAAATGATACCTGCCCTCCAGAAAATTTCTGGGGTCTAAAATCGACCAAAAAATTCAAAAGAGGGCAAGCTTCGAAGAAGACAAGTTCAAGAGCTATATTGTACTCACGGGTTTTTCTTTTAAGAGAAAAGAAAAAGGGGTAGGAATATGACGAATTTAAAAAATTTTAATGACATGCATACCCATATTACAAAAACCTATCAGCTCACAGCAGTCAGAATGGCCATTAGGAAAAATGCTGCAAAAAATAAACCGTGAAGGGAGTGTGGAGAAATGCGTACCTTCGGTTGTAAGGGGGGGCATGTAAAGAGCCACTAATGAAAACACAGTGTAGGTGCTTTGAAAAGGGAAACATTGAGCTACCAGTCAATCAATCACAACCACTGCTTGGCCTATCACCTGAGAAAATGAGAATCAAAAAGTCACAGGCTGGCAAACCTGTACGCCAGCAAGATTTACCATAGCCAGCACTTGGAAGCAATGAAAATGTCCATCAACCGAGGAATGCACCAAGAAGAAGTGGTCCACGTACACAATGGAATGTTACTCTAATAATAAATATAAACTCAATTTAAAAACAAACAAAAGCAAGGAGACATCAACATTTGTGGGTTTATCCGGGCACATTGCACTCTAATTTATAACCGAAGAACACCACTGGCCGGTAGGTCTGTTTCCCTAGTACCAGCATGGGAAACGTAGAAAGGCTGCCGCTCTCTGGCCGTTACCTGCAAAAGCAGGTTTAAAGCCTGAGCTAATGGTCACTTCATATGAACAAGTACTGCAGGGCTGTAAATGAAACCTGCCCTCAAAATGTCTTGAGGGAGATAATGGCCAAAATATTTCAAATGGTGACACATACTTTAAGAAAACACTGTGAAGAAATAAGCTCTAATCACAGCTGGAAAAATAAAAAGATCATGTCTTAAAGCTCAATTTCAACGCATTATGAGACACATGCAAATTCAACCACAAAGAGGTATCAGCTCACACCACTCAGAATAATCATCAGCAAAAACTACAAAGAATAAATCCTGAAGGTGCTGGGAAGAAATACATGCCCTCCACTTTAAGTGGGACGTAACCTGGAAAGAGCCACTAAGGAGAACAGAACAGAGGTGCCTTTAAAAAGTCAACATTGAGCTACCATATGATCCAGCAGACCTATTCCTGGACCTATAAACTAAGAAGACAGAATTGGAAGGACACAGCCACGCAAATCTGCATTGCACACTATTACAATAGCCAAGATATGGAAGTAACCAAAAAGTCCACCGACAGATGGGTGGACAAAGAAGAACTGCTACCTGTACAGATGGAATATGAGCTAGTGAAAAAATGAAACAATGCCATTTGCAGCACCGTAGATGAGTCTAGAAGTAATCACGCAACTTGGAGTAAGTGAGAAAGCGAAAGACACATATCCTATCATATCATATATAGGGGTTACCTAAAAAATGATACAAACAAAGATATTTCCACAGAGAAACACTATCATAGAATCAATATAAAAACGTATGGTTCACCAAATAGAAAGGTGTGAGGAATGGATACATTACCGTATTGAGGTTAACAGAGAGATACAAACACCTGTGAAATATGTAATCACCAAAGACCTACGCAATACCAAGAGAAGACTACTCAACATTGTGTCATAAGCTACCTGGGAAAAGGCTCCGAAGAAGAATAGATATATGTATATGTGTGAAAGAACCACATCTTGCACACCTAGAACAAACAAAACATTGTAATCAAGTTTGCTGTGATAAAAAATAAAAATTAAGTTAAAAATACCAACAAGAAGTAATGAGACATACATTAAAGGGCGTTTTCCTCTCACATGCCATTCTAATTTACAACCTAGAACACCACTTCCAGTAAGGCTCTGTTGACCTAGTAACCAGATTTGGAAAAGGAGAAATGCTGCCGCCATGTGGCCGATTCCCGCAAGAGCAGCTTTTAACCCACAGCTAATGGTCACTTACCATTCACAAGGACTCAGGGCTGTAAAGGACACCTGCCCTCAAAATTGTGCTGAGGTAGGGAATGGATAAAAAAAATTCAAAACAGGCGAAATTTTCAAGAAGATAGTATGAAGAGGTAAGTTTTACTCACTCTCTTTTTAAAGGAAGGAAAATGGATAAAAGCTCAGCCTCAGGAAGTATTAGACTCATGCAATCTAATCTACAAAAAGTCTTCAACTCACACCAGTCGACTGACCATTGGCAAAAAGTCTACAAACAATAAATGCGGAAGAGGTTTTAGAGAACTGTGTACCCTCTAGCTGCTGGTGAGATGTAAAAGGGTTAAACGCTAATAATGAGAACAGGAAAGAGCTGCGTTTAAAAGGAAAAATTGAGGTACCAGTCAATCCAGCAGGCGCACCAATGGGCCTCTCACCTGAGAAGACCAGAATGAAGAAGACCCGGGCTGCAAAAGCTGCACTGCAGCCTTATTCACAATAGACAAGACAGTGAAGCAACCAAAATGTCCATCTACAGATGAAAGGAAAAAGAAGAAGTGGTCCATGTACACAATGAATACTAGCCATGGAAAACAATGAAACACTGCTCTTTGAGGCCCCATAGATGATCTTGGAGATAATCACAGAACATGAGGTAAGTCGGAAAGCAAAAGTCCTATATCCTATGATATCACTTATAGGCGTTATCTAATAACTGACACAAATGAACATATTTCCACACAGAAAGTCAATCACAGACTTATTAAAAAAGAACTATGCTTATCTAAAAGTAAAGGTGGGGGGAATGGATAAATGAAGATTAGCGTTACCATATGTATACAAATACATATTATATACATATATCAAAAAGACCGACCATATAGCAAGGAAGGATTACGGATCACTGTAATAATTTACAAGGGAAGAGGATCTCTACATAAATAGGTATGTAGAATATGTAGTTGAACCAGAGTGTGTACACCTTGGACAAGCAACATTCTAACCATTACCCCAATTGAAAAAATTAAAACAACGAACTAGGAGTAATGAGACATAGACTTATGGGGGGTTTTCCTGGCACATTCCATTCAAATTTACAACCTAGACAAACGACTTCCAGAATGGCTCTGCTGCCCTAGTACCCAGATTTGGGAATGGAGAAATGCTGCATCCTTGTGCCGTTTCCCACAACAGCAGCTTTAAACCCACTGCAAAAGGTCACTAAATATTCACCAATTGCAGTTCTGTAAATGACACCTGCCCTCCAAAAAATACTGAGGTCGAAAATCGACCAAAAAATTCTAGAGTGCAACCTTCCAAAAAGAAAATTTGAAGAGGTATATTATACTCACACTTTTTTGCTTTTTTCTTTTAATAGAAAAGAAAAAGCCATGGAAAAATGATGAATTGTAGGAATTTTTACAGACATGTAAACCCAAATTACAAAAACCTATCAGCTCACACCAGTCATAATGGCCATCAAAAAAAATTCTGCCAACAATAAATGCTGACGTGATTGTGGAGAAATGCGTACCCTTGATTCTAAGGGGGACGTGGTAAGAGCCACTAATGAAAGCACAATGGAGTTGCCTTGAAAAGGTAAACGTTGAGCTCCCGTACCAGTCAATCAATCATACCCACTGCTGGGTCTATCACCTGAGAAAATGAAAATCAAAAATCACAGGCTGGCAATCCTGCACTCCAGCAATATTTACCATAGGCAACACTTGGAAGCAACGAAAATGTCCATCGACAGAGGAATGCACCAAGAAGAAGTGGTCCATGTACACAATGGAATATTAGCCATGGAAAACATTGAAGCACTGCTCTTTGAGGCACCATACTTGAGCCTGGAGATAATCACAAAACATGAAGTAGGTCGGAAAGCAAAACACCTATATCCTATATTATCACTTATGGCATTATCTAATAACTGACACAGATGAACATATTTCCAAAGAGAAAGACACTCACAGGCTTAGAAAACAAACTATGCTCATCTGAAAGGAAAGGAGGGGGGAAATTGAGAAATGAACATTAGTGTTACCATACATATACCAATACATATTATATACATGTATCAAAAACACCGAACATATAGCAAGGGAGGTCGACGGAACACTGTAATATTTTACATGGGAAGAGGATCTGTACATTAATAGACATACATAATGTACAAATGAACCAGATTGTGTACACCTAGGACAAACAATATTCTAAACTTTACCCAGATTAAAAAAATTTTAAAAACCCAGAAGAAGTAATGAGACATAAACTTATGGGGATTCCTCCTGGCAATTTCCATTCTAATTTACAACCTAGGACAATGACTTCCAGAAAGGCTCTGCTGCCCTAGTACCCAGATTGGGGAATGGAGAAATGCTACCTCCTTGTGGCCGTTTCCCACAACAGCAGCTTTGAACCCACTGCAAAAGGTCACTAAATTTTCACCAACTTGCAGTTCTGTAAATGATACCTGCCCTCCAGAAAATTTCTGGGGTCTAAAATCGACCAAAAAATTCAAAAGAGGGCAAGCTTCGAAGAAGACAAGTTCAAGAGCTATATTGTACTCACGGGTTTTTCTTTTAAGAGAAAAGAAAAAGGGGTAGGAATATGACGAATTTAAAAAATTTTAATGACATGCATACCCATATTACAAAAACCTATCAGCTCACAGCAGTCAGAATGGCCATTAGGAAAAATGCTGCAAAAAATAAACCGTGAAGGGAGTGTGGAGAAATGCGTACCTTCGGTTGTAAGGGGGGGCATGTAAAGAGCCACTAATGAAAACACAGTGTAGGTGCTTTGAAAAGGGAAACATTGAGCTACCAGTCAATCAATCACAACCACTGCTTGGCCTATCACCTGAGAAAATGAGAATCAAAAAGTCACAGGCTGGCAAACCTGTACGCCAGCAAGATTTACCATAGCCAGCACTTGGAAGCAATGAAAATGTCCATCAACCGAGGAATGCACCAAGAAGAAGTGGTCCACGTACACAATGGAATGTTACTCTAATAATAAATATAAACTCAATTTAAAAACAAACAAAAGCAAGGAGACATCAACATTTGTGGGTTTATCCGGGCACATTGCACTCTAATTTATAACCGAAGAACACCACTGGCCGGTAGGTCTGTTTCCCTAGTACCAGCATGGGAAACGTAGAAAGGCTGCCGCTCTCTGGCCGTTACCTGCAAAAGCAGGTTTAAAGCCTGAGCTAATGGTCACTTCATATGAACAAGTACTGCAGGGCTGTAAATGAAACCTGCCCTCAAAATGTCTTGAGGGAGATAATGGCCAAAATATTTCAAATGGTGACACATACTTTAAGAAAACACTGTGAAGAAATAAGCTCTAATCACAGCTGGAAAAATAAAAAGATCATGTCTTAAAGCTCAATTTCAACGCATTATGAGACACATGCAAATTCAACCACAAAGAGGTATCAGCTCACACCACTCAGAATAATCATCAGCAAAAACTACAAAGAATAAATCCTGAAGGTGCTGGGAAGAAATACATGCCCTCCACTTTAAGTGGGACGTAACCTGGAAAGAGCCACTAAGGAGAACAGAACAGAGGTGCCTTTAAAAAGTAAACATTGAGCTACCATATGATCCAGCAGACCTATTCCTGGACCTATAAACTAAGAAGACAGAATTGGAAGGACACAGCCACGCAAATCTGCATTGCACACTATTACAATAGCCAAGATATGGAAGTAACCAAAAAGTCCACCGACAGATGGGTGGACAAAGAAGAACTGCTACCTTTACAGATGGAATATGAGCTAGTGAAAAAATGAAACAATGCCATTTGCAGCACCGTAGATGAGTCTAGAAGTAATCACGCAACTTGGAGTAAGTGAGAAAGCGAAAGACACATATCCTATCATATCATATATAGGGGTTACCTAAAAAATGATACAAACAAAGATATTTCCACAGAGAAACACTATCATAGAATCAATATAAAAACGTATGGTTCACCAAATAGAAAGGTGTGAGGAATGGATACATTACCGTATTGAGGTTAACAGAGAGATACAAACACCTGTGAAATATGTAATCACCAAAGACCTACGCAATACCAAGAGAAGACTACTCAACATTGTGTCATAACCTACATGGGAAAAGGCTCCGAAGAAGAATAGATATATGTATATGTGTGAAAGAACCACATCTTGCACACCTAGAACAAACAAAACATTGTAATCAAGTTTGCTGTGATAAAAAATAAAAATTAAGTTAAAAATACCAACAAGAAGTAATGAGACATACATTAAAGGGCGTTTTCCTCTCACATGCCATTCTAATTTACAACCTAGAACACCACTTCCAGTAAGGCTCTGTTGACCTAGTAACCAGATTTGGAAAAGGAGAAATGCTGCCGCCATGTGGCCGATTCCCGCAAGAGCAGCTTTTAACCCACAGCTAATGGTCACTTACCATTCACAAGGACTCAGGGCTGTAAAGGACACCTGCCCTCAAAATTGTGCTGAGGTAGGGAATGGATAAAAAAAATTCAAAACAGGCAAAATTTTCAAGAAGATAGTATGAAGAGGTAAGTTTTACTCACTCTCTTTTTAAAGAAAGGAAAATGGATAAAAGCACAGCCTCAGGAAGTATTAGACTCATGCAATCTAATCTACAAAAAGTCTTCAACTCACACCAGTCGACTGACCATTGGCAAAAAGTCTACAAACAATAAATGCGGAAGAGGTTTTAGAGAACTGTGTACCCTCTAACTGCTGGTGAGATGTAAAAGGGTTAAACGCTAATAATGAGAACAGGAAAGAGCTGCGTTTAAAAGGAAAAATTGAGGTACCAGTCAATCCAGCAGGCGCACCAATGGGCCTCTCACCTGAGAAGACCAGAATGAAGAAGACCCGGGCTGCAAAAGCTGCACTGCAGCCTTATTCACAATAGACAAGACAGTGAAGCAACCAAAATGTCCATCTACAGATGAAAGGAAAAAGAAGAAGTGGTCCATGTACACAATGAATACTAGCCATGGAAAACAATGAAACACTGCTCTTTGAGGCCCCATAGATGATCTTGGAGATAATCACAGAACATGAGGTAAGTCGGAAAGCAAAAGTCCTATATCCTATGATATCACTTATAGGCGTTATCTAATAACTGACACAAATGAACATATTTCCACACAGAAAGTCAATCACAGACTTATTAAAAAAGAACTATGCTTATCTAAAAGTAAAGGTGGGGGGAATGGATAAATGAAGATTAGCGTTACCATATGTATACAAATACATATTATATACATATATCAAAAAGACCGACCATATAGCAAGGAAGGATTACGGAACACTGTAATAATTTACAAAGGAAGAGGATCTCTACATAAATAGGTATGTAGAATATGTAGATGAACCAGAGTGTGTACACCTTGGACAAGCAACATTCTAACCATTACCCCAATTGAAAAAATTAAAACAACGAACTAGGAGTAATGAGACATAGACTTATGGGGGGTTTTCCTGGCACATTCCATTCAAATTTACAACCTAGACAAACGACTTCCAGAATGGCTCTGCTGCCCTAGTACCCAGATTTGGGAATGGAGAAATGCTGCATCCTTGTGCCGTTTCCCACAACAGCATCTTTAAACCCACTGCAAAAGGTCACTAAATATTCACCAATTGCAGTTCTGTAAATGACACCTGCCCTCCAAAAAATACTGAGGTCGAAAATCGACCAAAAAATTCTAGAGTGCAACCTTCCAAAAAGAAAATTTGAAGAGGTATATTATACTCACACTTTTTTGCTTTTTTCTTTTAATAGAAAAGAAAAAGCCATGGAAAAATGATGAATTGTAGGAATTTTTACAGACATGTAAACCCAAATTACAAAAACCTATCAGCTCACACCAGTCATAATGGCCATCAAAAAAAATTCTGCCAACAATAAATGCTGACGTGATTGTGGAGAAATGCGTACCCTTGATTCTAAGGGGGACGTGGTAAGAGCCACTAATGAAAGCACAATGGAGTTGCCTTGAAAAGGTAAACGTTGAGCTCCCGTACCAGTCAATCAATCATACCCACTGCTGGGTCTATCACCTGAGAAAATGAAAATCAAAAATCACAGGCTGGCAATCCTGCACTCCAGCAATATTTACCATAGGCAACACTTGGAAGCAACGAAAATGTCCATCGACAGAGGAATGCACCAAGAAGAAGTGGTCCATGTACACAATGGAATATTAGCCATGGAAAACATTGAAGCACTGCTCTTTGAGGCACCATACTTGAGCCTGGAGATAATCACAAAACATGAAGTAGGTCGGAAAGCAAAACACCTATATCCTATATTATCACTTATGGCATTATCTAATAACTGACACAGATGAACATATTTCCAAAGAGAAAGACACTCACAGGCTTAGAAAACAAACTATGCTCATCTGAAAGGAAAGGAGGGGGGAAATTGAGAAATGAACATTAGTGTTACCATACATATACCAATACATATTATATACATGTATCAAAAACACCGAACATATAGCAAGGGAGGTCGACGGAACACTGTAATATTTTACATGGGAAGAGGATCTGTACATTAATAGACATACATAATGTACAAATGAACCAGATTGTGTACACCTAGGACAAACAATATTCTAAACTTTACCCAGATTAAAAAAATTTTAAAAACCCAGAAGAAGTAATGAGACATAAACTTATGGGGATTCCTCCTGGCAATTTCCATTCTAATTTACAACCTAGGACAATGACTTCCAGAAAGGCTCTGCTGCCCTAGTACCCAGATTGGGGAATGGAGAAATGCTACCTCCTTGTGGCCGTTTCCCACAACAGCAGCTTTGAACCCACTGCAAAAGGTCACTAAATTTTCACCAACTTGCAGTTCTGTAAATGATACCTGCCCTCCAGAAAATTTCTGGGGTCTAAAATCGACCAAAAAATTCAAAAGAGGGCAAGCTTCGAAGAAGACAAGTTCAAGAGCTATATTGTACTCACGGGTTTTTCTTTTAAGAGAAAAGAAAAAGGGGTAGGAATATGACGAATTTAAAAAATTTTAATGACATGCATACCCATATTACAAAAACCTATCAGCTCACAGCAGTCAGAATGGCCATTAGGAAAAATGCTGCAAAAAATAAACCGTGAAGGGAGTGTGGAGAAATGCGTACCTTCGGTTGTAAGGGGGGGCATGTAAAGAGCCACTAATGAAAACACAGTGTAGGTGCTTTGAAAAGGGAAACATTGAGCTACCAGTCAATCAATCACAACCACTGCTTGGCCTATCACCTGAGAAAATGAGAATCAAAAAGTCACAGGCTGGCAAACTTGTACGCCAGCAAGATTTACCATAGCCAGCACTTGGAAGCAATGAAAATGTCCATCAACCGAGGAATGCACCAAGAAGAAGTGGTCCACGTACACAATGGAATGTTACTCTAATAATAAATATAAACTCAATTTAAAAACAAACAAAAGCAAGGAGACATCAACATTTGTGGGTTTATCCGGGCACATTGCACTCTAATTTATAACCGAAGAACACCACTGGCCGGTAGGTCTGTTTCCCTAGTACCAGCATGGGAAACGTAGAAAGGCTGCCGCTCTCTGGCCGTTACCTGCAAAAGCAGGTTTAAAGCCTGAGCTAATGGTCACTTCATATGAACAAGTACTGCAGGGCTGTAAATGAAACCTGCCCTCAAAATGTCTTGAGGGAGATAATGGCCAAAATATTTCAAATGGTGACACATACTTTAAGAAAACACTGTGAAGAAATAAGCTCTAATCACAGCTGGAAAAATAAAAAGATCATGTCTTAAAGCTCAATTTCAACGCATTATGAGACACATGCAAATTCAACCACAAAGAGGTATCAGCTCACACCACTCAGAATAATCATCAGCAAAAACTACAAAGAATAAATCCTGAAGGTGCTGGGAAGAAATACATGCCCTCCACTTTAAGTGGGACGTAACCTGGAAAGAGCCACTAAGGAGAACAGAACAGAGGTGCCTTTAAAAAGTCAACATTGAGCTACCATATGATCCAGCAGACCTATTCCTGGACCTATAAACTAAGAAGACAGAATTGGAAGGACACAGCCACGCAAATCTGCATTGCACACTATTACAATAGCCAAGATATGGAAGTAACCAAAAAGTCCACCGACAGATGGGTGGACAAAGAAGAACTGCTACCTGTACAGATGGAATATGAGCTAGTGAAAAAATGAAACAATGCCATTTGCAGCACCGTAGATGAGTCTAGAAGTAATCACGCAACTTGGAGTAAGTGAGAAAGCGAAAGACACATATCCTATCATATCATATATAGGGGTTACCTAAAAAATGATACAAACAAAGATATTTCCACAGAGAAACACTATCATAGAATCAATATAAAAACGTATGGTTCACCAAATAGAAAGGTGTGAGGAATGGATACATTACCGTATTGAGGTTAACAGAGAGATACAAACACCTGTGAAATATGTAATCACCAAAGACCTACGCAATACCAAGAGAAGACTACTCAACATTGTGTCATAAGCTACCTGGGAAAAGGCTCCGAAGAAGAATAGATATATGTATATGTGTGAAAGAACCACATCTTGCACACCTAGAACAAACAAAACATTGTAATCAAGTTTGCTGTGATAAAAAATAAAAATTAAGTTAAAAATACCAACAAGAAGTAATGAGACATACATTAAAGGGCGTTTTCCTCTCACATGCCATTCTAATTTACAACCTAGAACACCACTTCCAGTAAGGCTCTGTTGACCTAGTAACCAGATTTGGAAAAGGAGAAATGCTGCCGCCATGTGGCCGATTCCCGCAAGAGCAGCTTTTAACCCACAGCTAATGGTCACTTACCATTCACAAGGACTCAGGGCTGTAAAGGACACCTGCCCTCAAAATTGTGCTGAGGTAGGGAATGGATAAAAAAAATTCAAAACAGGCAAAATTTTCAAGAAGATAGTATGAAGAGGTAAGTTTTACTCACTCTCTTTTTAAAGGAAGGAAAATGGATAAAAGCTCAGCCTCAGGAAGTATTAGACTCATGCAATCTAATCTACAAAAAGTCTTCAACTCACACCAGTCGACTGACCATTGGCAAAAAGTCTACAAACAATAAATGCGGAAGAGGTTTTAGAGAACTGTGTACCCTCTAGCTGCTGGTGAGATGTAAAAGGGTTAAACGCTAATAATGAGAACAGGAAAGAGCTGCGTTTAAAAGGAAAAATTGAGGTACCAGTCAATCCAGCAGGCGCACCAATGGGCCTCTCACCTGAGAAGACCAGAATGAAGAAGACCCGGGCTGCAAAAGCTGCACTGCAGCCTTATTCACAATAGACAAGACAGTGAAGCAACCAAAATGTCCATCTACAGATGAAAGGAAAAAGAAGAAGTGGTCCATGTACACAATGAATACTAGCCATGGAAAACAATGAAACACTGCTCTTTGAGGCCCCATAGATGATCTTGGAGATAATCACAGAACATGAGGTAAGTCGGAAAGCAAAAGTCCTATATCCTATGATATCACTTATAGGCGTTATCTAATAACTGACACAAATGAACATATTTCCACACAGAAAGTCAATCACAGACTTATTAAAAAAGAACTATGCTTATCTAAAAGTAAAGGTGGGGGGAATGGATAAATGAAGATTAGCGTTACCATATGTATACAAATACATATTATATACATATATCAAAAAGACCGACCATATAGCAAGGAAGGATTACGGATCACTGTAATAATTTACAAGGGAAGAGGATCTCTACATAAATAGGTATGTAGAATATGTAGTTGAACCAGAGTGTGTACACCTTGGACAAGCAACATTCTAACCATTACCCCAATTGAAAAAATTAAAACAACGAACTAGGAGTAATGAGACATAGACTTATGGGGGGTTTTCCTGGCACATTCCATTCAAATTTACAACCTAGACAAACGACTTCCAGAATGGCTCTGCTGCCCTAGTACCCAGATTTGGGAATGGAGAAATGCTGCATCCTTGTGCCGTTTCCCACAACAGCAGCTTTAAACCCACTGCAAAAGGTCACTAAATATTCACCAATTGCAGTTCTGTAAATGACACCTGCCCTCCAAAAAATACTGAGGTCGAAAATCGACCAAAAAATTCTAGAGTGCAACCTTCCAAAAAGAAAATTTGAAGAGGTATATTATACTCACACTTTTTTGCTTTTTTCTTTTAATAGAAAAGAAAAAGCCATGGAAAAATGATGAATTGTAGGAATTTTTACAGACATGTAAACCCAAATTACAAAAACCTATCAGCTCACACCAGTCATAATGGCCATCAAAAAAAATTCTGCCAACAATAAATGCTGACGTGATTGTGGAGAAATGCGTACCCTTGATTCTAAGGGGGACGTGGTAAGAGCCACTAATGAAAGCACAATGGAGTTGCCTTGAAAAGGTAAACGTTGAGCTACCGTACCAGTCAATCAATCATACCCACTGCTGGGTCTATCACCTGAGAAAATGAAAATCAAAAATCACAGGCTGGCAATCCTGCACTCCAGCAATATTTACCATAGGCAACACTTGGAAGCAACGAAAATGTCCATCGACAGAGGAATGCACCAAGAAGAAGTGGTCCATGTACACAATGGAATATTAGCCATGGAAAACATTGAAGCACTGCTCTTTGAGGCACCATACTTGAGCCTGGAGATAATCACAAAACATGAAGTAGGTCGGAAAGCAAAACACCTATATCCTATATTATCACTTATGGCATTATCTAATAACTGACACAGATGAACATATTTCCAAAGAGAAAGACACTCACAGGCTTAGAAAACAAACTATGCTCATCTGAAAGGAAAGGAGGGGGGAAATTGAGAAATGAACATTAGTGTTACCATACATATACCAATACATATTATATACATGTATCAAAAACACCGAACATATAGCAAGGGAGGTCGACGGAACACTGTAATATTTTACATGGGAAGAGGATCTGTACATTAATAGACATACATAATGTACAAATGAACCAGATTGTGTACACCTAGGACAAACAATATTCTAAACTTTACCCAGATTAAAAAAATTTTAAAAACCCAGAAGAAGTAATGAGACATAAACTTATGGGGATTCCTCCTGGCAATTTCCATTCTAATTTACAACCTAGGACAATGACTTCCAGAAAGGCTCTGCTGCCCTAGTACCCAGATTGGGGAATGGAGAAATGCTACCTCCTTGTGGCCGTTTCCCACAACAGCAGCTTTGAACCCACTGCAAAAGGTCACTAAATTTTCACCAACTTGCAGTTCTGTAAATGATACCTGCCCTCCAGAAAATTTCTGGGGTCTAAAATCGACCAAAAAATTCAAAAGAGGGCAAGCTTCGAAGAAGACAAGTTCAAGAGCTATATTGTACTCACGGGTTTTTCTTTTAAGAGAAAAGAAAAAGGGGTAGGAATATGACGAATTTAAAAAATTTTAATGACATGCATACCCATATTACAAAAACCTATCAGCTCACAGCAGTCAGAATGGCCATTAGGAAAAATGCTGCAAAAAATAAACCGTGAAGGGAGTGTGGAGAAATGCGTACCTTCGGTTGTAAGGGGGGGCATGTAAAGAGCCACTAATGAAAACACAGTGTAGGTGCTTTGAAAAGGGAAACATTGAGCTACCATTCAATCAATCACAACCACTGCTTGGCCTATCACCTGAGAAAATGAGAATCAAAAAGTCACAGGCTGGCAAACCTGTACGCCAGCAAGATTTACCATAGCCAGCACTTGGAAGCAATGAAAATGTCCATCAACCGAGGAATGCACCAAGAAGAAGTGGTCCACGTACACAATGGAATGTTACTCTAATAATAAATATAAACTCAATTTAAAAACAAACAAAAGCAAGGAGACATCAACATTTGTGGGTTTATCTGGGCACATTGCACTCTAATTTATAACCGAAGAACACCACTGGCCGGTAGGTCTGTTTCCCTAGTACCAGCATGGGAAACGTAGAAAGGCTGCCGCTCTCTGGCCGTTACCTGCAAAAGCAGGTTTAAAGCCTGAGCTAATGGTCACTTCATATGAACAAGTACTGCAGGGCTGTAAATGAAACCTGCCCTCAAAATGTCTTGAGGGAGATAATGGCCAAAATATTTCAAATGGTGACACATACTTTAAGAAAACACTGTGAAGAAATAAGCTCTAATCACAGCTGGAAAAATAAAAAGATCATGTCTTAAAGCTCAATTTCAACGCATTATGAGACACATGCAAATTCAACCACAAAGAGGTATCAGCTCACACCACTCAGAATAATCATCAGCAAAAACTACAAAGAATAAATCCTGAAGGTGCTGGGAAGAAATACATGCCCTCCACTTTAAGTGGGACGTAACCTGGAAAGAGCCACTAAGGAGAACAGAACAGAGGTGCCTTTAAAAAGTAAACATTGAGCTACCATATGATCCAGCAGACCTATTCCTGGACCTATAAACTAAGAAGACAGAATTGGAAGGACACAGCCACGCAAATCTGCATTGCACACTATTACAATAGCCAAGATATGGAAGTAACCAAAAAGTCCACCGACAGATGGGTGGACAAAGAAGAACTGCTACCTGTACAGATGGAATATGAGCTAGTGAAAAAATGAAACAATGCCATTTGCAGCACCGTAGATGAGTCTAGAAGTAATCACGCAACTTGGAGTAAGTGAGAAAGCGAAAGACACATATCCTATCATATCATATATAGGGGTTACCTAAAAAATGATACAAACAAAGATATTTCCACAGAGAAACACTATCATAGAATCAATATAAAAACGTATGGTTCACCAAATAGAAAGGTGTGAGGAATGGATACATTACCGTATTGAGGTTAACAGAGAGATACAAACACCTGTGAAATATGTAATCACCAAAGACCTACGCAATACCAAGAGAAGACTACTCAACATTGTGTCATAAGCTACCTGGGAAAAGGCTCCGAAGAAGAATAGATATATGTATATGTGTGAAAGAACCACATCTTGCACACCTAGAACAAACAAAACATTGTAATCAAGTTTGCTGTGATAAAAAATAAAAATTAAGTTAAAAATACCAACAAGAAGTAATGAGACATACATTAAAGGGCGTTTTCCTCTCACATGCCATTCTAATTTACAACCTAGAACACCACTTCCAGTAAGGCTCTGTTGACCTAGTAACCAGATTTGGAAAAGGAGAAATGCTGCCGCCATGTGGCCGATTCCCGCAAGAGCAGCTTTTAACCCACAGCTAATGGTCACTTACCATTCACAAGGACTCAGGGCTGTAAAGGACACCTGCCCTCAAAATTGTGCTGAGGTAGGGAATGGATAAAAAAAATTCAAAACAGGCAAAATTTTCAAGAAGATAGTATGAAGAGGTAAGTTTTACTCACTCTCTTTTTAAAGGAAGGAAAATGGATAAAAGCTCAGCCTCAGGAAGTATTAGACTCATGCAATCTAATCTACAAAAAGTCTTCAACTCACACCAGTCGACTGACCATTGGCAAAAAGTCTACAAACAATAAATGCGGAAGAGGTTTTAGAGAACTGTGTACCCTCTAGCTGCTGGTGAGATGTAAAAGGGTTAAACGCTAATAATGAGAACAGGAAAGAGCTGCGTTTAAAAGGAAAAATTGAGGTACCAGTCAATCCAGCAGGCGCACCAATGGGCCTCTCACCTGAGAAGACCAGAATGAAGAAGACCCGGGCTGCAAAAGCTGCACTGCAGCCTTATTCACAATAGACAAGACAGTGAAGCAACCAAAATGTCCATCTACAGATGAAAGGAAAAAGAAGAAGTGGTCCATGTACACAATGAATACTAGCCATGGAAAACAATGAAACACTGCTCTTTGAGGCCCCATAGATGATCTTGGAGATAATCACAGAACATGAGGTAAGTCGGAAAGCAAAAGTCCTATATCCTATGATATCACTTATAGGCGTTATCTAATAACTGACACAAATGAACATATTTCCACACAGAAAGTCAATCACAGACTTATTAAAAAAGAACTATGCTTATCTAAAAGTAAAGGTGGGGGGAATGGATAAATGAAGATTAGCGTTACCATATGTATACAAATACATATTATATACATATATCAAAAAGACCGACCATATAGCAAGGAAGGATTACGGATCACTGTAATAATTTACAAGGGAAGAGGATCTCTACATAAATAGGTATGTAGAATATGTAGTTGAACCAGAGTGTGTACACCTTGGACAAGCAACATTCTAACCATTACCCCAATTGAAAAAATTAAAACAACGAACTAGGAGTAATGAGACATAGACTTATGGGGGGTTTTCCTGGCACATTCCATTCAAATTTACAACCTAGACAAACGACTTCCAGAATGGCTCTGCTGCCCTAGTACCCAGATTTGGGAATGGAGAAATGCTGCATCCTTGTGCCGTTTCCCACAACAGCAGCTTTAAACCCACTGCAAAAGGTCACTAAATATTCACCAATTGCAGTTCTGTAAATGACACCTGCCCTCCAAAAAATACTGAGGTCGAAAATCGACCAAAAAATTCTAGAGTGCAACCTTCCAAAAAGAAAATTTGAAGAGGTATATTATACTCACACTTTTTTGCTTTTTTCTTTTAATAGAAAAGAAAAAGCCATGGAAAAATGATGAATTGTAGGAATTTTTACAGACATGTAAACCCAAATTACAAAAACCTATCAGCTCACACCAGTCATAATGGCCATCAAAAAAAATTCTGCCAACAATAAATGCTGACGTGATTGTGGAGAAATGCGTACCCTTGATTCTAAGGGGGACGTGGTAAGAGCCACTAATGAAAGCACAATGGAGTTGCCTTGAAAAGGTAAACGTTGAGCTCCCGTACCAGTCAATCAATCATACCCACTGCTGGGTCTATCACCTGAGAAAATGAAAATCAAAAATCACAGGCTGGCAATCCTGCACTCCAGCAATATTTACCATAGGCAACACTTGGAAGCAACGAAAATGTCCATCGACAGAGGAATGCACCAAGAAGAAGTGGTCCATGTACACAATGGAATATTAGCCATGGAAAACATTGAAGCACTGCTCTTTGAGGCACCATACTTGAGCCTGGAGATAATCACAAAACATGAAGTAGGTCGGAAAGCAAAACACCTATATCCTATATTATCACTTATGGCATTATCTAATAACTGACACAGATGAACATATTTCCAAAGAGAAAGACACTCACAGGCTTAGAAAACAAACTATGCTCATCTGAAAGGAAAGGAGGGGGGAAATTGAGAAATGAACATTAGTGTTACCATACATATACCAATACATATTATATACATGTATCAAAAACACCGAACATATAGCAAGGGAGGTCGACGGAACACTGTAATATTTTACATGGGAAGAGGATCTGTACATTAATAGACATACATAATGTACAAATGAACCAGATTGTGTACACCTAGGACAAACAATATTCTAAACTTTACCCAGATTAAAAAAATTTTAAAAACCCAGAAGAAGTAATGAGACATAAACTTATGGGGATTCCTCCTGGCAATTTCCATTCTAATTTACAACCTAGGACAATGACTTCCAGAAAGGCTCTGCTGCCCTAGTACCCAGATTGGGGAATGGAGAAATGCTACCTCCTTGTGGCCGTTTCCCACAACAGCAGCTTTGAACCCACTGCAAAAGGTCACTAAATTTTCACCAACTTGCAGTTCTGTAAATGATACCTGCCCTCCAGAAAATTTCTGGGGTCTAAAATCGACCAAAAAATTCAAAAGAGGGCAAGCTTCGAAGAAGACAAGTTCAAGAGCTATATTGTACTCACGGGTTTTTCTTTTAAGAGAAAAGAAAAAGGGGTAGGAATATGACGAATTTAAAAAATTTTAATGACATGCATACCCATATTACAAAAACCTATCAGCTCACAGCAGTCAGAATGGCCATTAGGAAAAATGCTGCAAAAAATAAACCGTGAAGGGAGTGTGGAGAAATGCGTACCTTCGGTTGTAAGGGGGGGCATGTAAAGAGCCACTAATGAAAACACAGTGTAGGTGCTTTGAAAAGGGAAACATTGAGCTACCAGTCAATCAATCACAACCACTGCTTGGCCTATCACCTGAGAAAATGAGAATCAAAAAGTCACAGGCTGGCAAACCTGTACGCCAGCAAGATTTACCATAGCCAGCACTTGGAAGCAATGAAAATGTCCATCAACCGAGGAATGCACCAAGAAGAAGTGGTCCACGTACACAATGGAATGTTACTCTAATAATAAATATAAACTCAATTTAAAAACAAACAAAAGCAAGGAGACATCAACATTTGTGGGTTTATCCGGGCACATTGCACTCTAATTTATAACCGAAGAACACCACTGGCCGGTAGGTCTGTTTCCCTAGTACCAGCATGGGAAACGTAGAAAGGCTGCCGCTCTCTGGCCGTTACCTGCAAAAGCAGGTTTAAAGCCTGAGCTAATGGTCACTTCATATGAACAAGTACTGCAGGGCTGTAAATGAAACCTGCCCTCAAAATGTCTTGAGGGAGATAATGGCCAAAATATTTCAAATGGTGACACATACTTTAAGAAAACACTGTGAAGAAATAAGCTCTAATCACAGCTGGAAAAATAAAAAGATCATGTCTTAAAGCTCAATTTCAACGCATTATGAGACACATGCAAATTCAACCACAAAGAGGTATCAGCTCACACCACTCAGAATAATCATCAGCAAAAACTACAAAGAATAAATCCTGAAGGTGCTGGGAAGAAATACATGCCCTCCACTTTAAGTGGGACGTAACCTGGAAAGAGCCACTAAGGAGAACAGAACAGAGGTGCCTTTAAAAAGTAAACATTGAGCTACCATATGATCCAGCAGACCTATTCCTGGACCTATAAACTAAGAAGACAGAATTGGAAGGACACAGCCACGCAAATCTGCATTGCACACTATTACAATAGCCAAGATATGGAAGTAACCAAAAAGTCCACCGACAGATGGGTGGACAAAGAAGAACTGCTACCTGTACAGATGGAATATGAGCTAGTGAAAAAATGAAACAATGCCATTTGCAGCACCGTAGATGAGTCTAGAAGTAATCACGCAACTTGGAGTAAGTGAGAAAGCGAAAGACACATATCCTATCATATCATATATAGGGGTTACCTAAAAAATGATACAAACAAAGATATTTCCACAGAGAAACACTATCATAGAATCAATATAAAAACGTATGGTTCACCAAATAGAAAGGTGTGAGGAATGGATACATTACCGTATTGAGGTTAACAGAGAGATACAAACACCTGTGAAATATGTAATCACCAAAGACCTACGCAATACCAAGAGAAGACTACTCAACATTGTGTCATAAGCTACCTGGGAAAAGGCTCCGAAGAAGAATAGATATATGTATATGTGTGAAAGAACCACATCTTGCACACCTAGAACAAACAAAACATTGTAATCAAGTTTGCTGTGATAAAAAATAAAAATTAAGTTAAAAATACCAACAAGAAGTAATGAGACATACATTAAAGGGCGTTTTCCTCTCACATGCCATTCTAATTTACAACCTAGAACACCACTTCCAGTAAGGCTCTGTTGACCTAGTAACCAGATTTGGAAAAGGAGAAATGCTGCCGCCATGTGGCCGATTCCCGCAAGAGCAGCTTTTAACCCACAGCTAATGGTCACTTACCATTCACAAGGACTCAGGGCTGTAAAGGACACCTGCCCTCAAAATTGTGCTGAGGTAGGGAATGGATAAAAAAAATTCAAAACAGGCAAAATTTTCAAGAAGATAGTATGAAGAGGTAAGTTTTACTCACTCTCTTTTTAAAGGAAGGAAAATGGATAAAAGCTCAGCCTCAGGAAGTATTAGACTCATGCAATCTAATCTACAAAAAGTCTTCAACTCACACCAGTCGACTGACCATTGGCAAAAAGTCTACAAACAATAAATGCGGAAGAGGTTTTAGAGAACTGTGTACCCTCTAGCTGCTGGTGAGATGTAAAAGGGTTAAACGCTAATAATGAGAACAGGAAAGAGCTGCGTTTAAAAGGAAAAATTGAGGTACCAGTCAATCCAGCAGGCGCACCAATGGGCCTCTCACCTGAGAAGACCAGAATGAAGAAGACCCGGGCTGCAAAAGCTGCACTGCAGCCTTATTCACAATAGACAAGACAGTGAAGCAACCAAAATGTCCATCTACAGATGAAAGGAAAAAGAAGAAGTGGTCCATGTACACAATGAATACTAGCCATGGAAAACAATGAAACACTGCTCTTTGAGGCCCCATAGATGATCTTGGAGATAATCACAGAACATGAGGTAAGTCGGAAAGCAAAAGTCCTATATCCTATGATATCACTTATAGGCGTTATCTAATAACTGACACAAATGAACATATTTCCACACAGAAAGTCAATCACAGACTTATTAAAAAAGAACTATGCTTATCTAAAAGTAAAGGTGGGGGGAATGGATAAATGAAGATTAGCGTTACCATATGTATACAAATACATATTATATACATATATCAAAAAGACCGACCATATAGCAAGGAAGGATTACGGATCACTGTAATAATTTACAAGGGAAGAGGATCTCTACATAAATAGGTATGTAGAATATGTAGTTGAACCAGAGTGTGTACACCTTGGACAAGCAACATTCTAACCATTACCCCAATTGAAAAAATTAAAACAACGAACTAGGAGTAATGAGACATAGACTTATGGGGGGTTTTCCTGGCACATTCCATTCAAATTTACAACCTAGACAAACGACTTCCAGAATGGCTCTGCTGCCCTAGTACCCAGATTTGGGAATGGAGAAATGCTGCATCCTTGTGCCGTTTCCCACAACAGCAGCTTTAAACCCACTGCAAAAGGTCACTAAATATTCACCAATTGCAGTTCTGTAAATGACACCTGCCCTCCAAAAAATACTGAGGTCGAAAATCGACCAAAAAATTCTAGAGTGCAACCTTCCAAAAAGAAAATTTGAAGAGGTATATTATACTCACACTTTTTTGCTTTTTTCTTTTAATAGAAAAGAAAAAGCCATGGAAAAATGATGAATTGTAGGAATTTTTACAGACATGTAAACCCAAATTACAAAAACCTATCAGCTCACACCAGTCATAATGGCCATCAAAAAAAATTCTGCCAACAATAAATGCTGACGTGATTGTGGAGAAATGCGTACCCTTGATTCTAAGGGGGACGTGGTAAGAGCCACTAATGAAAGCACAATGGAGTTGCCTTGAAAAGGTAAACGTTGAGCTCCCGTACCAGTCAATCAATCATACCCACTGCTGGGTCTATCACCTGAGAAAATGAAAATCAAAAATCACAGGCTGGCAATCCTGCACTCCAGCAATATTTACCATAGGCAACACTTGGAAGCAACGAAAATGTCCATCGACAGAGGAATGCACCAAGAAGAAGTGGTCCATGTACACAATGGAATATTAGCCATGGAAAACATTGAAGCACTGCTCTTTGAGGCACCATACTTGAGCCTGGAGATAATCACAAAACATGAAGTAGGTCGGAAAGCAAAACACCTATATCCTATATTATCACTTATGGCATTATCTAATAACTGACACAGATGAACATATTTCCAAAGAGAAAGACACTCACAGGCTTAGAAAACAAACTATGCTCATCTGAAAGGAAAGGAGGGGGGAAATTGAGAAATGAACATTAGTGTTACCATACATATACCAATACATATTATATACATGTATCAAAAACACCGAACATATAGCAAGGGAGGTCGACGGAACACTGTAATATTTTACATGGGAAGAGGATCTGTACATTAATAGACATACATAATGTACAAATGAACCAGATTGTGTACACCTAGGACAAACAATATTCTAAACTTTACCCAGATTAAAAAAATTTTAAAAACCCAGAAGAAGTAATGAGACATAAACTTATGGGGATTCCTCCTGGCAATTTCCATTCTAATTTACAACCTAGGACAATGACTTCCAGAAAGGCTCTGCTGCCCTAGTACCCAGATTGGGGAATGGAGAAATGCTACCTCCTTGTGGCCGTTTCCCACAACAGCAGCTTTGAACCCACTGCAAAAGGTCACTAAATTTTCACCAACTTGCAGTTCTGTAAATGATACCTGCCCTCCAGAAAATTTCTGGGGTCTAAAATCGACCAAAAAATTCAAAAGAGGGCAAGCTTCGAAGAAGACAAGTTCAAGAGCTATATTGTACTCACGGGTTTTTCTTTTAAGAGAAAAGAAAAAGGGGTAGGAATATGACGAATTTAAAAAATTTTAATGACATGCATACCCATATTACAAAAACCTATCAGCTCACAGCAGTCAGAATGGCCATTAGGAAAAATGCTGCAAAAAATAAACCGTGAAGGGAGTGTGGAGAAATGCGTACCTTCGGTTGTAAGGGGGGGCATGTAAAGAGCCACTAATGAAAACACAGTGTAGGTGCTTTGAAAAGGGAAACATTGAGCTACCAGTCAATCAATCACAACCACTGCTTGGCCTATCACCTGAGAAAATGAGAATCAAAAAGTCACAGGCTGGCAAACCTGTACGCCAGCAAGATTTACCATAGCCAGCACTTGGAAGCAATGAAAATGTCCATCAACCGAGGAATGCACCAAGAAGAAGTGGTCCACGTACACAATGGAATGTTACTCTAATAATAAATATAAACTCAATTTAAAAACAAACAAAAGCAAGGAGACATCAACATTTGTGGGTTTATCCGGGCACATTGCACTCTAATTTATAACCGAAGAACACCACTGGCCGGTAGGTCTGTTTCCCTAGTACCAGCATGGGAAACGTAGAAAGGCTGCCGCTCTCTGGCCGTTACCTGCAAAAGCAGGTTTAAAGCCTGAGCTAATGGTCACTTCATATGAACAAGTACTGCAGGGCTGTAAATGAAACCTGCCCTCAAAATGTCTTGAGGGAGATAATGGCCAAAATATTTCAAATGGTGACACATACTTTAAGAAAACACTGTGAAGAAATAAGCTCTAATCACAGCTGGAAAAATAAAAAGATCATGTCTTAAAGCTCAATTTCAACGCATTATGAGACACATGCAAATTCAACCACAAAGAGGTATCAGCTCACACCACTCAGAATAATCATCAGCAAAAACTACAAAGAATAAATCCTGAAGGTGCTGGGAAGAAATACATGCCCTCCACTTTAAGTGGGACGTAACCTGGAAAGAGCCACTAAGGAGAACAGAACAGAGGTGCCTTTAAAAAGTAAACATTGAGCTACCATATGATCCAGCAGACCTATTCCTGGACCTATAAACTAAGAAGACAGAATTGGAAGGACACAGCCACGCAAATCTGCATTGCACACTATTACAATAGCCAAGATATGGAAGTAACCAAAAAGTCCACCGACAGATGGGTGGACAAAGAAGAACTGCTACCTGTACAGATGGAATATGAGCTAGTGAAAAAATGAAACAATGCCATTTGCAGCACCGTAGATGAGTCTAGAAGTAATCACGCAACTTGGAGTAAGTGAGAAAGCGAAAGACACATATCCTATCATATCATATATAGGGGTTACCTAAAAAATGATACAAACAAAGATATTTCCACAGAGAAACACTATCATAGAATCAATATAAAAACGTATGGTTCACCAAATAGAAAGGTGTGAGGAATGGATACATTACCGTATTGAGGTTAACAGAGAGATACAAACACCTGTGAAATATGTAATCACCAAAGACCTACGCAATACCAAGAGAAGACTACTCAACATTGTGTCATAACCTACATGGGAAAAGGCTCCGAAGAAGAATAGATATATGTATATGTGTGAAAGAACCACATCTTGCACACCTAGAACAAACAAAACATTGTAATCAAGTTTGCTGTGATAAAAAATAAAAATTAAGTTAAAAATACCAACAAGAAGTAATGAGACATACATTAAAGGGCGTTTTCCTCTCACATGCCATTCTAATTTACAACCTAGAACACCACTTCCAGTAAGGCTCTGTTGACCTAGTAACCAGATTTGGAAAAGGAGAAATGCTGCCGCCATGTGGCCGATTCCCGCAAGAGCAGCTTTTAACCCACAGCTAATGGTCACTTACCATTCACAAGGACTCAGGGCTGTAAAGGACACCTGCCCTCAAAATTGTGCTGAGGTAGGGAATGGATAAAAAAAATTCAAAACAGGCAAAATTTTCAAGAAGATAGTATGAAGAGGTAAGTTTTACTCACTCTCTTTTTAAAGAAAGGAAAATGGATAAAAGCTCAGCCTCAGGAAGTATTAGACTCATGCAATCTAATCTACAAAAAGTCTTCAACTCACACCAGTCGACTGACCATTGGCAAAAAGTCTACAAACAATAAATGCGGAAGAGGTTTTAGAGAACTGTGTACCCTCTAGCTGCTGGTGAGATGTAAAAGGGTTAAACGCTAATAATGAGAACAGGAAAGAGCTGCGTTTAAAAGGAAAAATTGAGGTACCAGTCAATCCAGCAGGCGCACCAATGGGCCTCTCACCTGAGAAGACCAGAATGAAGAAGACCCGGGCTGCAAAAGCTGCACTGCAGCCTTATTCACAATAGACAAGACAGTGAAGCAACCAAAATGTCCATCTACAGATGAAAGGAAAAAGAAGAAGTGGTCCATGTACACAATGAATACTAGCCATGGAAAACAATGAAACACTGCTCTTTGAGGCCCCATAGATGATCTTGGAGATAATCACAGAACATGAGGTAAGTCGGAAAGCAAAAGTCCTATATCCTATGATATCACTTATAGGCGTTATCTAATAACTGACACAAATGAACATATTTCCACACAGAAAGTCAATCACAGACTTATTAAAAAAGAACTATGCTTATCTAAAAGTAAAGGTGGGGGGAATGGATAAATGAAGATTAGCGTTACCATATGTATACAAATACATATTATATACATATATCAAAAAGACCGACCATATAGCAAGGAAGGATTACGGATCACTGTAATAATTTACAAGGGAAGAGGATCTCTACATAAATAGGTATGTAGAATATGTAGTTGAACCAGAGTGTGTACACCTTGGACAAGCAACATTCTAACCATTACCCCAATTGAAAAAATTAAAACAACGAACTAGGAGTAATGAGACATAGACTTATGGGGGGTTTTCCTGGCACATTCCATTCAAATTTACAACCTAGACAAACGACTTCCAGAATGGCTCTGCTGCCCTAGTACCCAGATTTGGGAATGGAGAAATGCTGCATCCTTGTGCCGTTTCCCACAACAGCAGCTTTAAACCCACTGCAAAAGGTCACTAAATATTCACCAATTGCAGTTCTGTAAATGACACCTGCCCTCCAAAAAATACTGAGGTCGAAAATCGACCAAAAAATTCTAGAGTGCAACCTTCCAAAAAGAAAATTTGAAGAGGTATATTATACTCACACTTTTTTGCTTTTTTCTTTTAACAGAAAAGAAAAAGCCATGGAAAAATGATGAATTGTAGGAATTTTTACAGACATGTAAACCCAAATTACAAAAACCTATCAGCTCACACCAGTCATAATGGCCATCAAAAAAAATTCTGCCAACAATAAATGCTGACGTGATTGTGGAGAAATGCGTACCCTTGATTCTAAGGGGGACGTGGTAAGAGCCACTAATGAAAGCACAATGGAGTTGCCTTGAAAAGGTAAACGTTGAGCTCCCGTACCAGTCAATCAATCATACCCACTGCTGGGTCTATCACCTGAGAAAATGAAAATCAAAAATCACAGGCTGGCAATCCTGCACTCCAGCAATATTTACCATAGGCAACACTTGGAAGCAACGAAAATGTCCATCGACAGAGGAATGCACCAAGAAGAAGTGGTCCATGTACACAATGGAATATTAGCCATGGAAAACATTGAAGCACTGCTCTTTGAGGCACCATACTTGAGCCTGGAGATAATCACAAAACATGAAGTAGGTCGGAAAGCAAAACACCTATATCCTATATTATCACTTATGGCATTATCTAATAACTGACACAGATGAACATATTTCCAAAGAGAAAGACACTCACAGGCTTAGAAAACAAACTATGCTCATCTGAAAGGAAAGGAGGGGGGAAATTGAGAAATGAACATTAGTGTTACCATACATATACCAATACATATTATATACATGTATCAAAAACACCGAACATATAGCAAGGGAGGTCGACGGAACACTGTAATATTTTACATGGGAAGAGGATCTGTACATTAATAGACATACATAATGTACAAATGAACCAGATTGTGTACACCTAGGACAAACAATATTCTAAACTTTACCCAGATTAAAAAAATTTTAAAAACCCAGAAGAAGTAATGAGACATAAACTTATGGGGATTCCTCCTGGCAATTTCCATTCTAATTTACAACCTAGGACAATGACTTCCAGAAAGGCTCTGCTGCCCTAGTACCCAGATTGGGGAATGGAGAAATGCTACCTCCTTGTGGCCGTTTCCCACAACAGCAGCTTTGAACCCACTGCAAAAGGTCACTAAATTTTCACCAACTTGCAGTTCTGTAAATGATACCTGCCCTCCAGAAAATTTCTGGGGTCTAAAATCGACCAAAAAATTCAAAAGAGGGCAAGCTTCGAAGAAGACAAGTTCAAGAGCTATATTGTACTCACGGGTTTTTCTTTTAAGAGAAAAGAAAAAGGGGTAGGAATATGACGAATTTAAAAAATTTTAATGACATGCATACCCATATTACAAAAACCTATCAGCTCACAGCAGTCAGAATGGCCATTAGGAAAAATGCTGCAAAAAATAAACCGTGAAGGGAGTGTGGAGAAATGCGTACCTTCGGTTGTAAGGGGGGGCATGTAAAGAGCCACTAATGAAAACACAGTGTAGGTGCTTTGAAAAGGGAAACATTGAGCTACCAGTCAATCAATCACAACCACTGCTTGGCCTATCACCTGAGAAAATGAGAATCAAAAAGTCACAGGCTGGCAAACCTGTACGCCAGCAAGATTTACCATAGCCAGCACTTGGAAGCAATGAAAATGTCCATCAACCGAGGAATGCACCAAGAAGAAGTGGTCCACGTACACAATGGAATGTTACTCTAATAATAAATATAAACTCAATTTAAAAACAAACAAAAGCAAGGAGACATCAACATTTGTGGGTTTATCCGGGCACATTGCACTCTAATTTATAACCGAAGAACACCACTGGCCGGTAGGTCTGTTTCCCTAGTACCAGCATGGGAAACGTAGAAAGGCTGCCGCTCTCTGGCCGTTACCTGCAAAAGCAGGTTTAAAGCCTGAGCTAATGGTCACTTCATATGAACAAGTACTGCAGGGCTGTAAATGAAACCTGCCCTCAAAATGTCTTGAGGGAGATAATGGCCAAAATATTTCAAATGGTGACACATACTTTAAGAAAACACTGTGAAGAAATAAGCGCTAATCACAGCTGGAAAAATAAAAAGATCATGTCTTAAAGCTCAATTTCAACGCATTATGAGACACATGCAAATTCAACCACAAAGAGGTATCAGCTCACACCACTCAGAATAATCATCAGCAAAAACTACAAAGAATAAATCCTGAAGGTGCTGGGAAGAAATACATGCCCTCCACTTTAAGTGGGACGTAACCTGGAAAGAGCCACTAAGGAGAACAGAACAGAGGTGCCTTTAAAAAGTCAACATTGAGCTACCATATGATCCAGCAGACCTATTCCTGGACCTATAAACTAAGAAGACAGAATTGGAAGGACACAGCCACGCAAATCTGCATTGCACACTATTACAATAGCCAAGATATGGAAGTAACCAAAAAGTCCACCGACAGATGGGTGGACAAAGAAGAACTGCTACCTGTACAGATGGAATATGAGCTAGTGAAAAAATGAAACAATGCCATTTGCAGCACCGTAGATGAGTCTAGAAGTAATCACGCAACTTGGAGTAAGTGAGAAAGCGAAAGACACATATCCTATCATATCATATATAGGGGTTACCTAAAAAATGATACAAACAAAGATATTTCCACAGAGAAACACTATCATAGAATCAATATAAAAACGTATGGTTCACCAAATAGAAAGGTGTGAGGAATGGATACATTACCGTATTGAGGTTAACAGAGAGATACAAACACCTGTGAAATATGTAATCACCAAAGACCTACGCAATACCAAGAGAAGACTACTCAACATTGTGTCATAACCTACCTGGGAAAAGGCTCCGAAGAAGAATAGATATAGGTATATGTGTGATAGAACCACATCTTGCACACCTAGAACAAACAAAACATTGTAATCAAGTTTGCTGTGATAAAAAATAAAAATTAAGTTACAAATACCAACAAGAAGTAATGAGACATACATTAAAGGGGGTTTTCCTCTCACATGCCATTCTAATTTACAACCTAGAACACCACTTCCAGTAAGGCTCTGTTGACCTAGTATCCAGATTTGGTAAAGGAGAAATGCTGCCGCCATGTGGCCGATTCCCGCAAGAGCAGCTTTTAACCCACAGCTAATGGTCACTTACCATTCACAAGGACTCAGGGCTGTAAAGGACACCTGCCCTCAAAATTGTGCTGAGGTAGGGAATGGATAAAAAAAATTCAAAACAGGCAAAAATTTCAAGAAGATAGTATGAAGAGGTAAGTTTTACTCACTCTCTTTTTAAAGAAAGGAAAATGGATAAAAGCTCAGCCTCAGGAAGTATTAGACTCATGCAATCTAATCTACAAAAAGTCTTCAACTCACACCAGTCGACTGACCATTGGCAAAAAGTCTACAAACAATAAATGCGGAAGAGGTTTTAGAGAACTGTGTACCCTCTAGCTGCTGGTGAGATGTAAAAGGGTTAAACGCTAATAATGAGAACAGGAAAGAGCTGCGTTTAAAAGGAAAAATTGAGGTACCAGTCAATCCAGCAGGCGCACCAATGGGCCTCTCACCTGAGAAGACCAGAATGAAGAAGACCCGGGCTGCAAAAGCTGCACTGCAGCCTTATTCACAATAGACAAGACAGTGAAGCAACCAAAATGTCCATCTACAGATGAAAGGAAAAAGAAGAAGTGGTCCATGTACACAATGAATACTAGCCATGGAAAACAATGAAACACTGCTCTTTGAGGCCCCATAGATGATCTTGGAGATAATCAGAGAACATGAGGTAAGTCGGAAAGCAAAAGTCCTATATCCTATGATATCACTTATAGGCGTTATCTAATAACTGACACAAATGAACATATTTCCACACAGAAAGTCAATCACAGACTTATTAAAAAAGAACTATGCTTATCTAAAAGTAAAGGTGGGGGGAATGGATAAATGAAGATTAGCGTTACCATATGTATACAAATACATATTATATACATATATCAAAAAGACCGACCATATAGCAAGGAAGGATTACGGAACACTGTAATAATTTACAAGGGAAGAGGATCTCTACATAAATAGGTATGTAGAATATGTAGATGAACCAGAGTGTGTACACCTTGGACAAGCAACATTCTAACCATTACCCCAATTGAAAAAATTAAAACAACGAACTAGGAGTAATGAGACATAGACTTATGGGGGGTTTTCCTGGCACATTCCATTCAAATTTACAACCTAGACAAACGACTTCTAGAATGGCTCTGCTGCCCTAGTACCCAGATTTGGGAATGGAGAAATGCTGCATCCTTGTGGCCGTTTCCCACAACAGCAGCTTTAAACCCACTGCAAAAGGTCACTAAATATTCACCAATTGCAGTTCTGTAAATGACACCTGCCCTCCAAAAAATACTGAGGTCGAAAATCGACCAAAATATTCTAGAGTGCAACCTTCCAAAAAGAATATTTGAAGAGGTATATTATACTCACACTTTTTTGCTTTTTTCTTTTAACAGAAAAGAAAAAGCCGTGGAAAAATGATGAATTGTAGGAATTTTTACAGACATGTAAACCCAAATTACAAAAACCTATCAGCTCACACCAGTCATAATGGCCATCAAAAAAAATTCTGCCAACAATAAATGCTGACGTGATTGTGGAGAAATGCGTACCCTTGATTCTAAGGGGGACGTGGTAAGAGCCACTAATGAAAGCACAATGGCGTTGCCTTGAAAAGGTAAACGTTGAGCTACCGTACCAGTCAATCAATCATACCCACTGCTGGGTCTATCACCTGAGAAAATGAAAATCAAAAATCACAGGCTGGCAATCCTGCACTCCAGCAATATTTACCATAGGCAACACTTGGAAGCAACGAAAATGTCCATCGACAGAGGAATGCACCAAGAAGAAGTGGTCCATGTACACAATGGAATATTAGCCATGGAAAACATTGAAGCACTGCTCTTTGAGGCACCATACTTGAGCCTGGAGATAATCACAAAACATGAAGTAGGTCGGAAAGCAAAACACCTATATCCTATATTATCACTTATGGCATTATCTAATAACTGACACAGATGAACATATTTCCAAAGAGAAAGACACTCACAGGCTTAGAAAACAAACTATGCTCATCTGAAAGGAAAGGAGGGGGGAAATTGAGAAATGAACATTAGTGTTACCATACATATACCAATACATATTATATACATGTATCAAAAACACCGAACATATAGCAAGGGAGGTCGACGGAACACTGTAATATTTTACATGGGAAGAGGATCTGTACATTAATAGACATACATAATGTACAAATGAACCAGATTGTGTACACCTAGGACAAACAATATTCTAAACTTTACCCAGATTAAAAAAATTTTAAAAACCCAGAAGAAGTAATGAGACATAAACTTATGGGGATTCCTCCTGGCAATTTCCATTCTAATTTACAACCTAGGACAATGACTTCCAGAAAGGCTCTGCTGCCCTAGTACCCAGATTGGGGAATGGAGAAATGCTACCTCCTTGTGGCCGTTTCCCACAACAGCAGCTTTGAACCCACTGCAAAAGGTCACTAAATTTTCACCAACTTGCAGTTCTGTAAATGATACCTGCCCTCCAGAAAATTTCTGGGGTCTAAAATCGACCAAAAAATTCAAAAGAGGGCAAGCTTCGAAGAAGACAAGTTCAAGAGCTATATTGTACTCACGGGTTTTTCTTTTAAGAGAAAAGAAAAAGGGGTAGGAATATGACGAATTTAAAAAATTTTAATGACATGCATACCCATATTACAAAAACCTATCAGCTCACAGCAGTCAGAATGGCCATTAGGAAAAATGCTGCAAAAAATAAACCGTGAAGGGAGTGTGGAGAAATGCGTACCTTCGGTTGTAAGGGGGGGCATGTAAAGAGCCACTAATGAAAACACAGTGTAGGTGCTTTGAAAAGGGAAACATTGAGCTACCAGTCAATCAATCACAACCACTGCTTGGCCTATCACCTGAGAAAATGAGAATCAAAAAGTCACAGGCTGGCAAACCTGTACGCCAGCAAGATTTACCATAGCCAGCACTTGGAAGCAATGAAAATGTCCATCAACCGAGGAATGCACCAAGAAGAAGTGGTCCACGTACACAATGGAATGTTACTCTAATAATAAATATAAACTCAATTTAAAAACAAACAAAAGCAAGGAGACATCAACATTTGTGGGTTTATCCGGGCACATTGCACTCTAATTTATAACCGAAGAACACCACTGGCCGGTAGGTCTGTTTCCCTAGTACCAGCATGGGAAACGTAGAAAGGCTGCCGCTTTCTGGCCGTTACCTGCAAAAGCAGGTTTAAAGCCTGAGCTAATGGTCACTTCATATGAACAAGTACTGCAGGGCTGTAAATGAAACCTGCCCTCAAAATGTCTTGAGGGAGATAATGGCCAAAATATTTCAAATGGTGACACATACTTTAAGAAAACACTGTGAAGAAATAAGCTCTAATCACAGCTGGAAAAATAAAAAGATCATGTCTTAAAGCTCAATTTCAACGCATTATGAGACACATGCAAATTCAACCACAAAGAGGTATCAGCTCACACCACTCAGAATAATCATCAGCAAAAACTACAAAGAATAAATCCTGAAGGTGCTGGGAAGAAATACATGCCCTCCACTTTAAGTGGGACGTAACCTGGAAAGAGCCACTAAGGAGAACAGAACAGAGGTGCCTTTAAAAAGTCAACATTGAGCTACCATATGATCCAGCAGACCTATTCCTGGACCTATAAACTAAGAAGACAGAATTGGAAGGACACAGCCACGCAAATCTGCATTGCACACTATTACAATAGCCAAGATATGGAAGTAACCAAAAAGTCCACCGACAGATGGGTGGACAAAGAAGAACTGCTACCTGTACAGATGGAATATGAGCTAGTGAAAAAATGAAACAATGCCATTTGCAGCACCGTAGATGAGTCTAGAAGTAATCACGCAACTTGGAGTAAGTGAGAAAGCGAAAGACACATATCCTATCATATCATATATAGGGGTTACCTAAAAAATGATACAAACAAAGATATTTCCACAGAGAAACACTATCATAGAATCAATATAAAAACGTATGGTTCACCAAATAGAAAGGTGTGAGGAATGGATACATTACCGTATTGAGGTTAACAGAGAGATACAAACACCTGTGAAATATGTAATCACCAAAGACCTACGCAATACCAAGAGAAGACTACTCAACATTGTTTCATAACCTACCTGGGAAAAGGCTCCGAAGAAGAATAGATATAGGTATATGTGTGATAGAACCACATCTTGCACACCTAGAACAAACAAAACATTGTAATCAAGTTTGCTGTGATAAAAAATAAAAATTAAGTTAAAAATACCAACAAGAAGTAATGAGACATACATTAAAGGGCGTTTTCCTCTCACATGCCATTCTAATTTACAACCTAGAACACCACTTCCAGTAAGGCTCTGTTGACCTAGTAACCAGATTTGGTAAAGGAGAAATGCTGCCGCCATGTGGCCGATTCCCGCAAGAGCAGCTTTTAACCCACAGCTAATGGTCACTTACCATTCACAAGGACTCAGGGCTGTAAAGGACACCTGCCCTCAAAATTGTGCTGAGGTAGGGAATGGATAAAAAAAATTCAAAACAGGCAAAATTTTCAAGAAGATAGTATGAAGAGGAAAGTTTTACTCACTCTCTTTTTAAAGAAAGGAAAATGGATAAAAGCTCAGCCTCAGGAAGTATTAGACTCATGCAATCTAATCTACAAAAAGTCTTCAATTCACACCAGTCGACTGACCATTGGCAAAAAGTCTACAAACAATAAATGCTGAAGAGGTTTTAGAGAACTGTGTACCCTCTAGCTGCTGGTGAGATGTAAAAGGGTTAAACGCTAATAATGAGAACAGGAAAGAGCTGCGTTTAAAAGGAAAAATTGAGGTACCAGTCAATCCAGCAGGCGCACCAATGGGCCTCTCACCTGAGAAGACCAGAATGAAGAAGACCCGGGCTGCAAAAGCTGCACTGCAGCCTTATTCACAATAGACAAGACAGTGAAGCAACCAAAATGTCCATCTACAGATGAAAGGATAAAGAAGAAGTGGTCCATGTACACAATGAATACTAGCCATGGAAAACAATGAAACACTGCTCTTTGAGGCCCCATAGATGATCTTGGAGATAATCACAGAACATGAGGTAAGTCGGAAAGCAAAAGTCCTATATCCTATGATATCACTTATAGGCGTTATCTAATAACTGACACAAATGAACATATTTCCACACAGAAAGTCAATCACAGACTTATTAAAAAAGAACTATGCTTATCTAAAAGTAAAGGTGGGGGGAATGGATAAATGAAGATTAGCGTTACCATATGTATACAAATACATATTATATACATATATCAAAAAGACCGACCATATAGCAAGGAAGGATTACGGAACACTGTAATAATTTACAAGGGAAGAGGATCTCTACATAAATAGGTATGTAGAATATGTAGATGAACCAGAGTGTGTACACCTTGGACAAGCAACATTCTAACCATTACCCCAATTGAAAAAATTAAAACAACGAACTAGGAGTAATGAGACATAGACTTATGGGGGGTTTTCCTGGCACATTCCATTCAAATTTACAACCTAGACAAACGACTTCTAGAATGGCTCTGCTGCCCTAGTACCCAGATTTGGGAATGGAGAAATGCTGCATCCTTGTGGCCGTTTCCCACAACAGCAGCTTTAAACCCACTGCAAAAGGTCACTAAATATTCACCAATTGCAGTTCTGTAAATGACACCTGCCCTCCAAAAAATACTGAGGTCGAAAATCGACCAAAAAATTCTAGAGTGCAACCTTCCAAAAAGAATATTTGAAGAGGTATATTATACTCACACTTTTTTGCTTTTTTCTTTTAACAGAAAAGAAAAAGCCGTGGAAAAATGATGAATTGTAGGAATTTTTACAGACATGTAAACCCAAATTACAAAAACCTATCAGCTCACACCAGTCATAATGGCCATCAAAAAAAAATCTGCCAACAATAAATGCTGACGTGATTGTGGAGAAATGCGTACCCTTGATTCTAAGGGGGACGTGGTAAGAGCCACTAATGAAAGCACAATGGCGTTGCCTTGAAAAGGTAAACGTTGAGCTACCGTACCAGTCAATCAATCATACCCACTGCTGGGTCTATCACCTGAGAAAATGAAAATCAAAAATCACAGGCTGGCAATCCTGCACTCCAGCAATATTTACCATAGGCAACACTTGGAAGCAACGAAAATGTCCATCGACAGAGGAATGCACCAAGAAGAAGTGGTCCATGTACACAATGGAATATTAGCCATGGAAAACATTGAAGCACTGCTCTTTGAGGCACCATACTTGAGCCTGGAGATAATCACAAAACATGAAGTAGGTCGGAAAGCAAAACACCTATATCCTATATTATCACTTATGGCATTATCTAATAACTGACACAGATGAACATATTTCCAAAGAGAAAGACACTCACAGGCTTAGAAAACAAACTATGCTCATCTGAAAGGAAAGGAGGGGGGAAATTGAGAAATGAACATTAGTGTTACCATACATATACAAATACATATTATATACATGTATCAAAAACACCGAACATATAGCAAGGGAGGTCGACGGAACACTGTAATATTTTACATGGGAAGAGGATCTGTACATTAATAGACATACATAATGTACAAATGAACCAGATTGTGTACACCTAGGTCAAACAATATTCTAAACTTTACCCAGATTAAAAAAAATTTTAAAAACCCAGAAGAAGTAATGAGACATAAACTTATGGGGATTCCTCCTGGCAATTTCCATTCTAATTTACAACCTAGGACAATGACTTCCAGAAAGGCTCTGCTGCCCTAGTACCCAGATTGGGGAATGGAGAAATGCTACCTCCTTGTGGCCGTTTCCCACAACAGCAGCTGTGAACCCACTGCAAAAGGTCACTAAATTTTCACCAACTTGCAGTTCTGTAAATGATACCTGCCCTCCAGAAAATTTCTGGGGTCTAAAATCGACCAAAAAATTCAAAAGAGGGCAAGCTTCGAAGAAGACAAGTTCAAGAGCTATATTGTACTCACGGGTTTTTCTTTTAAGAGAAAAGAAAAAGGGGTAGGAATATGACGAATTTAAAAAATTTTAATGACATGCATACCCATATTACAAAAACCTATCAGCTCACAGCAGTCAGAATGGCCATTAGGAAAAATGCTGCAAAAAATAAACCGTGAAGGGAGTGTGGAGAAATGCGTACCTTCGGTTGTAAGGGGGGGCATGTAAAGAGCCACTAATGAAAACACAGTGTAGGTGCTTTGAAAAGGGAAACATTGAGCTACCAGTCAATCAATCACAACCACTGCTTGGCCTATCACCTGAGAAAATGAGAATCAAAAAGTCACAGGCTGGCAAACCTGTACGCCAGCAAGATTTACCATAGCCAGCACTTGGAAGCAATGAAAATGTCCATCAACCGAGGAATGCACCAAGAAGAAGTGGTCCACGTACACAATGGAATGTTACTCTAATAATAAATATAAACTCAATTTAAAAACAAACAAAAGCAAGGAGACATCAACATTTGTGGGTTTATCCGGGCACATTGCACTCTAATTTATAACCGAAGAACACCACTGGCCGGTAGGTCTGTTTCCCTAGTACCAGCATGGGAAACGTAGAAAGGCTGCCGCTCTCTGGCCGTTACCTGCAAAAGCAGGTTTAAAGCCTGAGCTAATGGTCACTTCATATGAACAAGTACTGCAGGGCTGTAAATGAAACCTGCCCTCAAAATGTCTTGAGGGAGATAATGGCCAAAATATTTCAAATGGTGACACATACTTTAAGAAAACACTGTGAAGAAATAAGCTCTAATCACAGCTGGAAAAATAAAAAGATCATGTCTTAAAGCTCAATTTCAACGCATTATGAGACACATGCAAATTCAACCACAAAGAGGTATCAGCTCACACCACTCAGAATAATCATCAGCAAAAACTACAAAGAATAAATCCTGAAGGTGCTGGGAAGAAATACATGCCCTCCACTTTAAGTGGGACGTAACCTGGAAAGAGCCACTAAGGAGAACAGAACAGAGGTGCCTTTAAAAAGTCAACATTGAGCTACCATATGATCCAGCAGACCTATTCCTGGACCTATAAACTAAGAAGACAGAATTGGAAGGACACAGCCACGCAAATCTGCATTGCACACTATTACAATAGCCAAGATATGGAAGTAACCAAAAAGTCCACCGACAGATGGGTGGACAAAGAAGAACTGCTACCTGTACAGATGGAATATGAGCTAGTGAAAAAATGAAACAATGCCATTTGCAGCACCGTAGATGAGTCTAGAAGTAATCACGCAACTTGGAGTAAGTGAGAAAGCGAAAGACACATATCCTATCATATCATATATAGGGGTTACCTAAAAAATGATACAAACAAAGATATTTCCACAGAGAAACACTATCATAGAATCAATATAAAAACGTATGGTTCACCAAATAGAAAGGTGTGAGGAATGGATACATTACCGTATTGAGGTTAACAGAGAGATACAAACACCTGTGAAATATGTAATCACCAAAGACCTACGCAATACCAAGAGAAGACTACTCAACATTGTGTCATAAGCTACATGGGAAAAGGCTCCGAAGAAGAATAGATATATGTATATGTGTGAAAGAACCACATCTTGCACACCTAGAACAAACAAAACATTGTAATCAAGTTTGCTGTGATAAAAAATAAAAATTAAGTTAAAAATACCAACAAGAAGTAATGAGACATACATTAAAGGGCGTTTTCCTCTCACATGCCATTCTAATTTACAACCTAGAACACCACTTCCAGTAAGGCTCTGTTGACCTAGTAACCAGATTTGGAAAAGGAGAAATGCTGCCGCCATGTGGCCGATTCCCGCAAGAGCAGCTTTTAACCCACAGCTAATGGTCACTTACCATTCACAAGGACTCAGGGCTGTAAAGGACACCTGCCCTCAAAATTGTGCTGAGCTAGGCAATGGATAAAAAAAATTCAAAACAGGCAAAATTTTCAAGAAGATAGTATGAAGAGGTAAGTTTTACTCACTCTCTTTTTAAAGGAAGGAAAATGGATAAAAGCTCAGCCTCAGGAAGTATTAGACTCATGCAATCTAATCTACAAAAAGTCTTCAACTCACACCAGTCGACTGACCATTGGCAAAAAGTCTACAAACAATAAATGCGGAAGAGGTTTTAGAGAACTGTGTACCCTCTAGCTGCTGGTGAGATGTAAAAGGGTTAAACGCTAATAATGAGAACAGGAAAGAGCTGCGTTTAAAAGGAAAAATTGAGGTACCAGTCAATCCAGCAGGCGCACCAATGGGCCTCTCACCTGAGAAGACCAGAATGAAGAAGACCCGGGCTGCAAAAGCTGCACTGCAGCCTTATTCACAATAGACAAGACAGTGAAGCAACCAAAATGTCCATCTACAGATGAAAGGAAAAAGAAGAAGTGGTCCATGTACACAATGAATACTAGCCATGGAAAACAATGAAACACTGCTCTTTGAGGCCCCATAGATGATCTTGGAGATAATCACAGAACATGAGGTAAGTCGGAAAGCAAAAGTCCTATATCCTATGATATCACTTATAGGCGTTATCTAATAACTGACACAAATGAACATATTTCCACACAGAAAGTCAATCACAGACTTATTAAAAAAGAACTATGCTTATCTAAAAGTAAAGGTGGGGGGAATGGATAAATGAAGATTAGCGTTACCATATGTATACAAATACATATTATATACATATATCAAAAAGACCGACCATATAGCAAGGAAGGATTACGGATCACTGTAATAATTTACAAGGGAAGAGGATCTCTACATAAATAGGTATGTAGAATATGTAGTTGAACCAGAGTGTGTACACCTTGGACAAGCAACATTCTAACCATTACCCCAATTGAAAAAATTAAAACAACGAACTAGGAGTAATGAGACATAGACTTATGGGAGGTTTTCCTGGCACATTCCATTCAAATTTACAACCTAGACAAACGACTTCCAGAATGGCTCTGCTGCCCTAGTACCCAGATTTGGGAATGGAGAAATGCTGCATCCTTGTGCCGTTTCCCACAACAGCAGCTTTAAACCCACTGCAAAAGGTCACTAAATATTCACCAATTGCAGTTCTGTAAATGACACCTGCCCTCCAAAAAATACTGAGGTCGAAAATCGACCAAAAAATTCTAGAGTGCAACCTTCCAAAAAGAAAATTTGAAGAGGTATATTATACTCACACTTTTTTGCTTTTTTCTTTTAATAGAAAAGAAAAAGCCATGGAAAAATGATGAATTGTAGGAATTTTTACAGACATGTAAACCCAAATTACAAAAACCTATCAGCTCACACCAGTCATAATGGCCATCAAAAAAAATTCTGCCAACAATAAATGCTGACGTGATTGTGGAGAAATGCGTACCCTTGATTCTAAGGGGGACGTGGTAAGAGCCACTAATGAAAGCACAATGGAGTTGCCTTGAAAAGGTAAACGTTGAGCTACCGTACCAGTCAATCAATCATACCCACTGCTGGGTCTATCACCTGAGAAAATGAAAATCAAAAATCACAGGCTGGCAATCCTGCACTCCAGCAATATTTACCATAGGCAACACTTGGAAGCAACGAAAATGTCCATCGACAGAGGAATGCACCAAGAAGAAGTGGTCCATGTACACAATGGAATATTAGCCATGGAAAACATTGAAGCACTGCTCTTTGAGGCACCATACTTGAGCCTGGAGATAATCACAAAACATGAAGTAGGTCGGAAAGCAAAACACCTATATCCTATATTATCACTTATGGCATTATCTAATAACTGACACAGATGAACATATTTCCAAAGAGAAAGACACTCACAGGCTTAGAAAACAAACTATGCTCATCTGAAAGGAAAGGAGGGGGGAAATTGAGAAATGAACATTAGTGTTACCATACATATACCAATACATATTATATACATGTATCAAAAACACCGAACATATAGCAAGGGAGGTCGACGGAACACTGTAATATTTTACATGGGAAGAGGATCTGTACATTAATAGACATACATAATGTACAAATGAACCAGATTGTGTACACCTAGGACAAACAATATTCTAAACTTTACCCAGATTAAAAAAAATTTTAAAAACCCAGAAGAAGTAATGAGACATAAACTTATGGGGATTCCTCCTGGCAATTTCCATTCTAATTTACAACCTAGGACAATGACTTCCAGAAAGGCTCTGCTGCCCTAGTACCCAGATTGGGGAATGGAGAAATGCTACCTCCTTGTGGCCGTTTCCCACAACAGCAGCTTTGAACCCACTGCAAAAGGTCACTAAATTTTCACCAACTTGCAGTTCTGTAAATGATACCTGCCCTCCAGAAAATTTCTGGGGTCTAAAATCGACCAAAAAATTCAAAAGAGGGCAAGCTTCGAAGAAGACAAGTTCAAGAGCTATATTGTACTCACGGGTTTTTCTTTTAAGAGAAAAGAAAAAGGGGTAGGAATATGACGAATTTAAAAAATTTTAATGACATGCATACCCATATTACAAAAACCTATCAGCTCACAGCAGTCAGAATGGCCATTAGGAAAAATGCTGCAAAAAATAAACCGTGAAGGGAGTGTGGAGAAATGCGTACCTTCGGTTGTAAGGGGGGGCATGTAAAGAGCCACTAATGAAAACACAGTGTAGGTGCTTTGAAAAGGGAAACATTGAGCTACCAGTCAATCAATCACAACCACTGCTTGGCCTATCACCTGAGAAAATGAGAATCAAAAAGTCACAGGCTGGCAAACCTGTACGCCAGCAAGATTTACCATAGCCAGCACTTGGAAGCAATGAAAATGTCCATCAACCGAGGAATGCACCAAGAAGAAGTGGTCCACGTACACAATGGAATGTTACTCTAATAATAAATATAAACTCAATTTAAAAACAAACAAAAGCAAGGAGACATCAACATTTGTGGGTTTATCCGGGCACATTGCACTCTAATTTATAACCGAAGAACACCACTGGCCGGTAGGTCTGTTTCCCTAGTACCAGCATGGGAAACGTAGAAAGGCTGCCGCTCTCTGGCCGTTACCTGCAAAAGCAGGTTTAAAGCCTGAGCTAATGGTCACTTCATATGAACAAGTACTGCAGGGCTGTAAATGAAACCTGCCCTCAAAATGTCTTGAGGGAGATAATGGCCAAAATATTTCAAATGGTGACACATACTTTAAGAAAACACTGTGAAGAAATAAGCTCTAATCACAGCTGGAAAAATAAAAAGATCATGTCTTAAAGCTCAATTTCAACGCATTATGAGACACATGCAAATTCAACCACAAAGAGGTATCAGCTCACACCACTCAGAATAATCATCAGCAAAAACTACAAAGAATAAATCCTGAAGGTGCTGGGAAGAAATACATGCCCTCCACTTTAAGTGGGACGTAACCTGGAAAGAGCCACTAAGGAGAACAGAACAGAGGTGCCTTTAAAAAGTCAACATTGAGCTACCATATGATCCAGCAGACCTATTCCTGGACCTATAAACTAAGAAGACAGAATTGGAAGGACACAGCCACGCAAATCTGCATTGCACACTATTACAATAGCCAAGATATGGAAGTAACCAAAAAGTCCACCGACAGATGGGTGGACAAAGAAGAACTGCTACCTGTACAGATGGAATATGAGCTAGTGAAAAAATGAAACAATGCCATTTGCAGCACCGTAGATGAGTCTAGAAGTAATCACGCAACTTGGAGTAAGTGAGAAAGCGAAAGACACATATCCTATCATATCATATATAGGGGTTACCTAAAAAATGATACAAACAAAGATATTTCCACAGAGAAACACTATCATAGAATCAATATAAAAACGTATGGTTCACCAAATAGAAAGGTGTGAGGAATGGATACATTACCGTATTGAGGTTAACAGAGAGATACAAACACCTGTGAAATATGTAATCACCAAAGACCTACGCAATACCAAGAGAAGACTACTCAACATTGTGTCATAAGCTACCTGGGAAAAGGCTCCGAAGAAGAATAGATATATGTATATGTGTGAAAGAACCACATCTTGCACACCTAGAACAAACAAAACATTGTAATCAAGTTTGCTGTGATAAAAAATAAAAATTAAGTTAAAAATACCAACAAGAAGTAATGAGACATACATTAAAGGGCGTTTTCCTCTCACATGCCATTCTAATTTACAACCTAGAACACCACTTCCAGTAAGGCTCTGTTGACCTAGTAACCAGATTTGGAAAAGGAGAAATGCTGCCGCCATGTGGCCGATTCCCGCAAGAGCAGCTTTTAACCCACAGCTAATGGTCACTTACCATTCACAAGGACTCAGGGCTGTAAAGGACACCTGCCCTCAAAATTGTGCTGAGGTAGGGAATGGATAAAAAAAATTCAAAACAGGCGAAATTTTCAAGAAGATAGTATGAAGAGGTAAGTTTTACTCACTCTCTTTTTAAAGGAAGGAAAATGGATAAAAGCTCAGCCTCAGGAAGTATTAGACTCATGCAATCTAATCTACAAAAAGTCTTCAACTCACACCAGTCGACTGACCATTGGCAAAAAGTCTACAAACAATAAATGCGGAAGAGGTTTTAGAGAACTGTGTACCCTCTAGCTGCTGGTGAGATGTAAAAGGGTTAAACGCTAATAATGAGAACAGGAAAGAGCTGCGTTTAAAAGGAAAAATTGAGGTACCAGTCAATCCAGCAGGCGCACCAATGGGCCTCTCACCTGAGAAGACCAGAATGAAGAAGACCCGGGCTGCAAAAGCTGCACTGCAGCCTTATTCACAATAGACAAGACAGTGAAGCAACCAAAATGTCCATCTACAGATGAAAGGAAAAAGAAGAAGTGGTCCATGTACACAATGAATACTAGCCATGGAAAACAATGAAACACTGCTCTTTGAGGCCCCATAGATGATCTTGGAGATAATCACAGAACATGAGGTAAGTCGGAAAGCAAAAGTCCTATATCCTATGATATCACTTATAGGCGTTATCTAATAACTGACACAAATGAACATATTTCCACACAGAAAGTCAATCACAGACTTATTAAAAAAGAACTATGCTTATCTAAAAGTAAAGGTGGGGGGAATGGATAAATGAAGATTAGCGTTACCATATGTATACAAATACATATTATATACATATATCAAAAAGACCGACCATATAGCAAGGAAGGATTACGGATCACTGTAATAATTTACAAGGGAAGAGGATCTCTACATAAATAGGTATGTAGAATATGTAGTTGAACCAGAGTGTGTACACCTTGGACAAGCAACATTCTAACCATTACCCCAATTGAAAAAATTAAAACAACGAACTAGGAGTAATGAGACATAGACTTATGGGGGGTTTTCCTGGCACATTCCATTCAAATTTACAACCTAGACAAACGACTTCCAGAATGGCTCTGCTGCCCTAGTACCCAGATTTGGGAATGGAGAAATGCTGCATCCTTGTGCCGTTTCCCACAACAGCAGCTTTAAACCCACTGCAAAAGGTCACTAAATATTCACCAATTGCAGTTCTGTAAATGACACCTGCCCTCCAAAAAATACTGAGGTCGAAAATCGACCAAAAAATTCTAGAGTGCAACCTTCCAAAAAGAAAATTTGAAGAGGTATATTATACTCACACTTTTTTGCTTTTTTCTTTTAATAGAAAAGAAAAAGCCATGGAAAAATGATGAATTGTAGGAATTTTTACAGACATGTAAACCCAAATTACAAAAACCTATCAGCTCACACCAGTCATAATGGCCATCAAAAAAAATTCTGCCAACAATAAATGCTGACGTGATTGTGGAGAAATGCGTACCCTTGATTCTAAGGGGGACGTGGTAAGAGCCACTAATGAAAGCACAATGGAGTTGCCTTGAAAAGGTAAACGTTGAGCTCCCGTACCAGTCAATCAATCATACCCACTGCTGGGTCTATCACCTGAGAAAATGAAAATCAAAAATCACAGGCTGGCAATCCTGCACTCCAGCAATATTTACCATAGGCAACACTTGGAAGCAACGAAAATGTCCATCGACAGAGGAATGCACCAAGAAGAAGTGGTCCATGTACACAATGGAATATTAGCCATGGAAAACATTGAAGCACTGCTCTTTGAGGCACCATACTTGAGCCTGGAGATAATCACAAAACATGAAGTAGGTCGGAAAGCAAAACACCTATATCCTATATTATCACTTATGGCATTATCTAATAACTGACACAGATGAACATATTTCCAAAGAGAAAGACACTCACAGGCTTAGAAAACAAACTATGCTCATCTGAAAGGAAAGGAGGGGGGAAATTGAGAAATGAACATTAGTGTTACCATACATATACCAATACATATTATATACATGTATCAAAAACACCGAACATATAGCAAGGGAGGTCGACGGAACACTGTAATATTTTACATGGGAAGAGGATCTGTACATTAATAGACATACATAATGTACAAATGAACCAGATTGTGTACACCTAGGACAAACAATATTCTAAACTTTACCCAGATTAAAAAAATTTTAAAAACCCAGAAGAAGTAATGAGACATAAACTTATGGGGATTCCTCCTGGCAATTTCCATTCTAATTTACAACCTAGGACAATGACTTCCAGAAAGGCTCTGCTGCCCTAGTACCCAGATTGGGGAATGGAGAAATGCTACCTCCTTGTGGCCGTTTCCCACAACAGCAGCTTTGAACCCACTGCAAAAGGTCACTAAATTTTCACCAACTTGCAGTTCTGTAAATGATACCTGCCCTCCAGAAAATTTCTGGGGTCTAAAATCGACCAAAAAATTCAAAAGAGGGCAAGCTTCGAAGAAGACAAGTTCAAGAGCTATATTGTACTCACGGGTTTTTCTTTTAAGAGAAAAGAAAAAGGGGTAGGAATATGACGAATTTAAAAAATTTTAATGACATGCATACCCATATTACAAAAACCTATCAGCTCACAGCAGTCAGAATGGCCATTAGGAAAAATGCTGCAAAAAATAAACCGTGAAGGGAGTGTGGAGAAATGCGTACCTTCGGTTGTAAGGGGGGGCATGTAAAGAGCCACTAATGAAAACACAGTGTAGGTGCTTTGAAAAGGGAAACATTGAGCTACCAGTCAATCAATCACAACCACTGCTTGGCCTATCACCTGAGAAAATGAGAATCAAAAAGTCACAGGCTGGCAAACCTGTACGCCAGCAAGATTTACCATAGCCAGCACTTGGAAGCAATGAAAATGTCCATCAACCGAGGAATGCACCAAGAAGAAGTGGTCCACGTACACAATGGAATGTTACTCTAATAATAAATATAAACTCAATTTAAAAACAAACAAAAGCAAGGAGACATCAACATTTGTGGGTTTATCCGGGCACATTGCACTCTAATTTATAACCGAAGAACACCACTGGCCGGTAGGTCTGTTTCCCTAGTACCAGCATGGGAAACGTAGAAAGGCTGCCGCTCTCTGGCCGTTACCTGCAAAAGCAGGTTTAAAGCCTGAGCTAATGGTCACTGCATATGAACAAGTACTGCAGGGCTGTAAATGAAACCTGCCCTCAAAATGTCTTGAGGGAGATAATGGCCAAAATATTTCAAATGGTGACACATACTTTAAGAAAACACTGTGAAGAAATAAGCTCTAATCACAGCTGGAAAAATAAAAAGATCATGTCTTAAAGCTCAATTTCAACGCATTATGAGACACATGCAAATTCAACCACAAAGAGGTATCAGCTCACACCACTCAGAATAATCATCAGCAAAAACTACAAAGAATAAATCCTGAAGGTGCTGGGAAGAAATACATGCCCTCCACTTTAAGTGGGACGTAACCTGGAAAGAGCCACTAAGGAGAACAGAACAGAGGTGCCTTTAAAAAGTCAACATTGAGCTACCATATGATCCAGCAGACCTATTCCTGGACCTATAAACTAAGAAGACAGAATTGGAAGGACACAGCCACGCAAATCTGCATTGCACACTATTACAATAGCCAAGATATGGAAGTAACCAAAAAGTCCACCGACAGATGGGTGGACAAAGAAGAACTGCTACCTGTACAGATGGAATATGAGCTAGTGAAAAAATGAAACAATGCCATTTGCAGCACCGTAGATGAGTCTAGAAGTAATCACGCAACTTGGAGTAAGTGAGAAAGCGAAAGACACATATCCTATCATATCATATATAGGGGTTACCTAAAAAATGATACAAACAAAGATATTTCCACAGAGAAACACTATCATAGAATCAATATAAAAACGTATGGTTCACCAAATAGAAAGGTGTGAGGAATGGATACATTACCGTATTGAGGTTAACAGAGAGATACAAACACCTGTGAAATATGTAATCACCAAAGACCTACGCAATACCAAGAGAAGACTACTCAACATTGTGTCATAAGCTACCTGGGAAAAGGCTCCGAAGAAGAATAGATATATGTATATGTGTGAAAGAACCACATCTTGCACACCTAGAACAAACAAAACATTGTAATCAAGTTTGCTGTGATAAAAAATAAAAATTAAGTTAAAAATACCAACAAGAAGTAATGAGACATACATTAAAGGGCGTTTTCCTCTCACATGCCATTCTAATTTACAACCTAGAACACCACTTCCAGTAAGGCTCTGTTGACCTAGTAACCAGATTTGGAAAAGGAGAAATGCTGCCGCCATGTGGCCGATTCCCGCAAGAGCAGCTTTTAACCCACAGCTAATGGTCACTTACCATTCACAAGGACTCAGGGCTGTAAAGCACACCTGCCCTCAAAATTGTGCTGAGGTAGGGAATGGATAAAAAAAATTCAAAACAGGCAAAATTTTCAAGAAGATAGTATGAAGAGGTATGTTTTACTCACTCTCTTTTTAAAGAAAGGAAAATGGATAAAAGCTCAGCCTCAGGAAGTATTAGACTCATGCAATCTAATCTACAAAAAGTCTTCAATTCACACCAGTCGACTGACCATTGGCAAAAAGTCTACAAACAATAAATGCGGAAGAGGTTTTAGAGAACTGTGTACCCTCTAGCTGCTGGTGAGATGTAAAAGGGTTAAACGCTAATAATGAGAACAGGAAAGAGCTGCGTTTAAAAGGAAAAACTGAGGTACCAGTCAATCCAGCAGGCGCACCAATGGGCCTCTCACCTGAGAAGACCAGAATGAAGAAGACCCGGGCTGCAAAAGCTGCACTGCAGCCTTATTCACAATAGACAAGACAGTGAAGCAACCAAAATGTCCATCTACAGATGAAAGGATAAAGAAGAAGTGGTCCATGTACACAATGAATACTAGCCATGGAAAACAATGAAACACTGCTCTTTGAGGCCCCATAGATGATCTTGGAGATAATCACAGAACATGAGGTAAGTCGGAAAGCAAAAGTCCTATATCCTATGATATCACTTATAGGCGTTATCTAATAACTGACACAAATGAACATATTTCCACACAGAAAGTCAATCACAGACTTATTAAAAAAGAACTATGCTTATCTAAAAGTAAAGGTGGGGGGAATGGATAAATGAAGATTAGCGTTACCATATGTATACAAATACATATTATATACATATATCAAAAAGACCGACCATATAGCAAGGAAGGATTACGGAACACTGTAATAATTTACAAGGGAAGAGGATCTCTACATAAATAGGTATGTAGAATATGTAGATGAACCAGAGTGTGTACACCTTGGACAAGCAACATTCTAACCATTACCCCAATTGAAAAAATTAAAACAACGAACTAGGAGTAATGAGACATAGACTTATGGGGGGTTTTCCTGGCACATTCCATTCAAATTTACAACCTAGACAAACGACTTCTAGAATGGCTCTGCTGCCCTAGTACCCAGATTTGGGAATGGAGAAATGCTGCATCCTTGTGGCCGTTTCCCACAACAGCAGCTTTAAACCCACTGCAAAAGGTCACTAAATATTCACCAATTGCAGTTCTGTAAATGACACCTGCCCTCCAAAAAATACTGAGGTCGAAAATCGACCAAAAAATTCTAGAGTGCAACCTTCCAAAAAGAATATTTGAAGAGGTATATTATACTCACACTTTTTTGCTTTTTTCTTTTAACAGAAAAGAAAAAGCCGTGGAAAAATGATGAATTGTAGGAATTTTTACAGACATGTAAACCCAAATTACAAAAACCTATCAGCTCACACCAGTCATAATGGCCATCAAAAAAAAATCTGCCAACAATAAATGCTGACGTGATTGTGGAGAAATGCGTACCCTTGATTCTAAGGGGGACGTGGTAAGAGCCACTAATGAAAGCACAATGGCGTTGCCTTGAAAAGGTAAACGTTGAGCTACCGTACCAGTCAATCAATCATACCCACTGCTGGGTCTATCACCTGAGAAAATGAAAATCAAAAATCACAGGCTGGCAATCCTGCACTCCAGCAATATTTACCATAGGCAACACTTGGAAGCAACGAAAATGTCCATCGACAGAGGAATGCACCAAGAAGAAGTGGTCCATGTACACAATGGAATATTAGCCATGGAAAACATTGAAGCACTGCTCTTTGAGGCACCATACTTGAGCCTGGAGATAATCACAAAACATGAAGTAGGTCGGAAAGCAAAACACCTATATCCTATATTATCACTTATGGCATTATCTAATAACTGACACAGATGAACATATTTCCAAAGAGAAAGACACTCACAGGCTTAGAAAACAAACTATGCTCATCTGAAAGGAAAGGAGGGGGGAAATTGAGAAATGAACATTAGTGTTACCATACATATACAAATACATATTATATACATGTATCAAAAACACCGAACATATAGCAAGGGAGGTCGACGGAACACTGTAATATTTTACATGGGAAGAGGATCTGTACATTAATAGACATACATAATGTACAAATGAACCAGATTGTGTACACCTAGGTCAAACAATATTCTAAACTTTACCCAGATTAAAAAAAATTTTAAAAACCCAGAAGAAGTAATGAGACATAAACTTATGGGGATTCCTCCTGGCAATTTCCATTCTAATTTACAACCTAGGACAATGACTTCCAGAAAGGCTCTGCTGCCCTAGTACCCAGATTGGGGAATGGAGAAATGCTACCTCCTTGTGGCCGTTTCCCACAACAGCAGCTGTGAACCCACTGCAAAAGGTCACTAAATTTTCACCAACTTGCAGTTCTGTAAATGATACCTGCCCTCCAGAAAATTTCTGGGGTCTAAAATCGACCAAAAAATTCAAAAGAGGGCAAGCTTCGAAGAAGACAAGTTCAAGAGCTATATTGTACTCACGGGTTTTTCTTTTAAGAGAAAAGAAAAAGGGGTAGGAATATGACGAATTTAAAAAATTTTAATGACATGCATACCCATATTACAAAAACCTATCAGCTCACAGCAGTCAGAATGGCCATTAGGAAAAATGCTGCAAAAAATAAACCGTGAAGGGAGTGTGGAGAAATGCGTACCTTCGGTTGTAAGGGGGGGCATGTAAAGAGCCACTAATGAAAACACAGTGTAGGTGCTTTGAAAAGGGAAACATTGAGCTACCAGTCAATCAATCACAACCACTGCTTGGCCTATCACCTGAGAAAATGAGAATCAAAAAGTCACAGGCTGGCAAACCTGTACGCCAGCAAGATTTACCATAGCCAGCACTTGGAAGCAATGAAAATGTCCATCAACCGAGGAATGCACCAAGAAGAAGTGGTCCACGTACACAATGGAATGTTACTCTAATAATAAATATAAACTCAATTTAAAAACAAACAAAAGCAAGGAGACATCAACATTTGTGGGTTTATCCGGGCACATTGCACTCTAATTTATAACCGAAGAACACCACTGGCCGGTAGGTCTGTTTCCCTAGTACCAGCATGGGAAACGTAGAAAGGCTGCCGCTCTCTGGCCGTTACCTGCAAAAGCAGGTTTAAAGCCTGAGCTAATGGTCACTTCATATGAACAAGTACTGCAGGGCTGTAAATGAAACCTGCCCTCAAAATGTCTTGAGGGAGATAATGGCCAAAATATTTCAAATGGTGACACATACTTTAAGAAAACACTGTGAAGAAATAAGCTCTAATCACAGCTGGAAAAATAAAAAGATCATGTCTTAAAGCTCAATTTCAACGCATTATGAGACACATGCAAATTCAACCACAAAGAGGTATCAGCTCACACCACTCAGAATAATCATCAGCAAAAACTACAAAGAATAAATCCTGAAGGTGCTGGGAAGAAATACATGCCCTCCATTTTAAGTGGGACGTAACCTGGAAAGAGCCACTAAGGAGAACAGAACAGAGGTGCCTTTAAAAAGTCAACATTGAGCTACCATATGATCCAGCAGACCTATTCCTGGACCTATAAACTAAGAAGACAGAATTGGAAGGACACAGCCACGCAAATCTGCATTGCACACTATTACAATAGCCAAGATATGGAAGTAACCAAAAAGTCCACCGACAGATGGGTGGACAAAGAAGAACTGCTACCTGTACAGATGGAATATGAGCTAGTGAAAAAATGAAACAATGCCATTTGCAGCACCGTAGATGAGTCTAGAAGTAATCACGCAACTTGGAGTAAGTGAGAAAGCGAAAGACACATATCCTATCATATCATATATAGGGGTTACCTAAAAAATGATACAAACAAAGATATTTCCACAGAGAAACACTATCATAGAATCAATATAAAAACGTATGGTTCACCAAATAGAAAGGTGTGAGGAATGGATACATTACCGTATTGAGGTTAACAGAGAGATACAAACACCTGTGAAATATGTAATCACCAAAGACCTAAGCAATACCAAGAGAAGACTACTCAACATTGTTTCATAACCTACCTGGGAAAAGGCTCCGAAGAAGAATAGATATAGGTATATGTGTGATAGAACCACATCTTGCACACCTAGAACAAACAAAACATTGTAATCAAGTTTGCTGTGATAAAAAATAAAAATTAAGTTAAAAATACCAACAAGAAGTAAGGAGACATACATTAAAGGGCGTTTTCCTCTCACATGCCATTCTAATTTACAACCTAGAACACCACTTCCAGTAAGGCTCTGTTGACCTAGTAACCAGATTTGGTAAAGGAGAAATGCTGCCGCCATGTGGCCGATTCCCGCAAGAGCAGCTTTTAACCCACAGCTAATGGTCACTTACCATTCACAAGGACTCAGGGCTGTAAAGCACACCTGCCCTCAAAATTGTGCTGAGGTAGGGAATGGATAAAAAAAATTCAAAACAGGCAAAATTTTCAAGAAGATAGTATGAAGAGGTAAGTTTTACTCACTCTCTTTTTAAAGAAAGGAAAATGGATAAAAGCTCAGCCTCAGGAAGTATTAGACTCATGCAATCTAATCTACAAAAAGTCTTCAATTCACACCAGTCGACTGACCATTGGCAAAAAGTCTACAAACAATAAATGCGGAAGAGGTTTTAGAGAACTGTGTACCCTCTAGCTGCTGGTGAGATGTAAAAGGGTTAAACGCTAATAATGAGAACAGGAAAGAGCTGCGTTTAAAAGGAAAAACTGAGGTACCAGTCAATCCAGCAGGCGCACCAATGGGCCTCTCACCTGAGAAGACCAGAATGAAGAAGACCCGGGCTGCAAAAGCTGCACTGCAGCCTTATTCACAATAGACAAGACAGTGAAGCAACCAAAATGTCCATCTACAGATGAAAGGATAAAGAAGAAGTGGTCCATGTACACAATGAATACTAGCCATGGAAAACAATGAAACACTGCTCTTTGAGGCCCCATAGATGATCTTGGAGATAATCACAGAACATGAGGTAAGTCGGAAAGCAAAAGTCCTATATCCTATGATATCACTTATAGGCGTTATCTAATAACTGACACAAATGAACATATTTCCACACAGAAAGTCAATCACAGACTTATTAAAAAAGAACTATGCTTATCTAAAAGTAAAGGTGGGGGGAATGGATAAATGAAGATTAGCGTTACCATATGTATACAAATACATATTATATACATATATCAAAAAGACCGACCATATAGCAAGGAAGGATTACGGAACACTGTAATAATTTACAAGGGAAGAGGATCTCTACATAAATAGGTATGTAGAATATGTAGATGAACCAGAGTGTGTACACCTTGGACAAGCAACATTCTAACCATTACCCCAATTGAAAAAATTAAAACAACGAACTAGGAGTAATGAGACATAGACTTATGGGGGGTTTTCCTGGCACATTCCATTCAAATTTACAACCTAGACAAACGACTTCTAGAATGGCTCTGCTGCCCTAGTACCCAGATTTGGGAATGGAGAAATGCTGCATCCTTGTGGCCGTTTCCCACAACAGCAGCTTTAAACCCACTGCAAAAGGTCACTAAATATTCACCAATTGCAGTTCTGTAAATGACACCTGCCCTCCAAAAAATACTGAGGTCGAAAATCGACCAAAAAATTCTAGAGTGCAACCTTCCAAAAAGAATATTTGAAGAGGTATATTATACTCACACTTTTTTGCTTTTTTCTTTTAACAGAAAAGAAAAAGCCGTGGAAAAATGATGAATTGTAGGAATTTTTACAGACATGTAAACCCAAATTACAAAAACCTATCAGCTCACACCAGTCATAATGGCCATCAAAAAAAAATCTGCCAACAATAAATGCTGACGTGATTGTGGAGAAATGCGTACCCTTGATTCTAAGGGGGACGTGGTAAGAGCCACTAATGAAAGCACAATGGCGTTGCCTTGAAAAGGTAAACGTTGAGCTACCGTACCAGTCAATCAATCATACCCACTGCTGGGTCTATCACCTGAGAAAATGAAAATCAAAAATCACAGGCTGGCAATCCTGCACTCCAGCAATATTTACCATAGGCAACACTTGGAAGCAACGAAAATGTCCATCGACAGAGGAATGCACCAAGAAGAAGTGGTCCATGTACACAATGGAATATTAGCCATGGAAAACATTGAAGCACTGCTCTTTGAGGCACCATACTTGAGCCTGGAGATAATCACAAAACATGAAGTAGGTCGGAAAGCAAAACACCTATATCCTATATTATCACTTATGGCATTATCTAATAACTGACACAGATGAACATATTTCCAAAGAGAAAGACACTCACAGGCTTAGAAAACAAACTATGCTCATCTGAAAGGAAAGGAGGGGGGAAATTGAGAAATGAACATTAGTGTTACCATACATATACAAATACATATTATATACATGTATCAAAAACACCGAACATATAGCAAGGGAGGTCGACGGAACACTGTAATATTTTACATGGGAAGAGGATCTGTACATTAATAGACATACATAATGTACAAATGAACCAGATTGTGTACACCTAGGTCAAACAATATTCTAAACTTTACCCAGATTAAAAAAAATTTTAAAAACCCAGAAGAAGTAATGAGACATAAACTTATGGGGATTCCTCCTGGCAATTTCCATTCTAATTTACAACCTAGGACAATGACTTCCAGAAAGGCTCTGCTGCCCTAGTACCCAGATTGGGGAATGGAGAAATGCTACCTCCTTGTGGCCGTTTCCCACAACAGCAGCTGTGAACCCACTGCAAAAGGTCACTAAATTTTCACCAACTTGCAGTTCTGTAAATGATACCTGCCCTCCAGAAAATTTCTGGGGTCTAAAATCGACCAAAAAATTCAAAAGAGGGCAAGCTTCGAAGAAGACAAGTTCAAGAGCTATATTGTACTCACGGGTTTTTCTTTTAAGAGAAAAGAAAAAGGGGTAGGAATATGACGAATTTAAAAAATTTTAATGACATGCATACCCATATTACAAAAACCTATCAGCTCACAGCAGTCAGAATGGCCATTAGGAAAAATGCTGCAAAAAATAAACCGTGAAGGGAGTGTGGAGAAATGCGTACCTTCGGTTGTAAGGGGGGGCATGTAAAGAGCCACTAATGAAAACACAGTGTAGGTGCTTTGAAAAGGGAAACATTGAGCTACCAGTCAATCAATCACAACCACTGCTTGGCCTATCACCTGAGAAAATGAGAATCAAAAAGTCACAGGCTGGCAAACCTGTACGCCAGCAAGATTTACCATAGCCAGCACTTGGAAGCAATGAAAATGTCCATCAACCGAGGAATGCACCAAGAAGAAGTGGTCCACGTACACAATGGAATGTTACTCTAATAATAAATATAAACTCAATTTAAAAACAAACAAAAGCAAGGAGACATCAACATTTGTGGGTTTATCCGGGCACATTGCACTCTAATTTATAACCGAAGAACACCACTGGCCGGTAGGTCTGTTTCCCTAGTACCAGCATGGGAAACGTAGAAAGGCTGCCGCTCTCTGGCCGTTACCTGCAAAAGCAGGTTTAAAGCCTGAGCTAATGGTCACTTCATATGAACAAGTACTGCAGGGCTGTAAATGAAACCTGCCCTCAAAATGTCTTGAGGGAGATAATGGCCAAAATATTTCAAATGGTGACACATACTTTAAGAAAACACTGTGAAGAAATAAGCTCTAATCACAGCTGGAAAAATAAAAAGATCATGTCTTAAAGCTCAATTTCAACGCATTATGAGACACATGCAAATTCAACCACAAAGAGGTATCAGCTCACACCACTCAGAATAATCATCAGCAAAAACTACAAAGAATAAATCCTGAAGGTGCTGGGAAGAAATACATGCCCTCCATTTTAAGTGGGACGTAACCTGGAAAGAGCCACTAAGGAGAACAGAACAGAGGTGCCTTTAAAAAGTCAACATTGAGCTACCATATGATCCAGCAGACCTATTCCTGGACCTATAAACTAAGAAGACAGAATTGGAAGGACACAGCCACGCAAATCTGCATTGCACACTATTACAATAGCCAAGATATGGAAGTAACCAAAAAGTCCACCGACAGATGGGTGGACAAAGAAGAACTGCTACCTGTACAGATGGAATATGAGCTAGTGAAAAAATGAAACAATGCCATTTGCAGCACCGTAGATGAGTCTAGAAGTAATCACGCAACTTGGAGTAAGTGAGAAAGCGAAAGACACATATCCTATCATATCATATATAGGGGTTACCTAAAAAATGATACAAACAAAGATATTTCCACAGAGAAACACTATCATAGAATCAATATAAAAACGTATGGTTCACCAAATAGAAAGGTGTGAGGAATGGATACATTACCGTATTGAGGTTAACAGAGAGATACAAACACCTGTGAAATATGTAATCACCAAAGACCTAAGCAATACCAAGAGAAGACTACTCAACATTGTTTCATAACCTACCTGGGAAAAGGCTCCGAAGAAGAATAGATATAGGTATATGTGTGATAGAACCACATCTTGCACACCTAGAACAAACAAAACATTGTAATCAAGTTTGCTGTGATAAAAAATAAAAATTAAGTTAAAAATACCAACAAGAAGTAAGGAGACATACATTAAAGGGCGTTTTCCTCTCACATGCCATTCTAATTTACAACCTAGAACACCACTTCCAGTAAGGCTCTGTTGACCTAGTAACCAGATTTGGTAAAGGAGAAATGCTGCCGCCATGTGGCCGATTCCCGCAAGAGCAGCTTTTAACCCACAGCTAATGGTCACTTACCATTCACAAGGACTCAGGGCTGTAAAGCACACCTGCCCTCAAAATTGTGCTGAGGTAGGGAATGGATAAAAAAAATTCAAAACAGGCAAAATTTTCAAGAAGATAGTATGAAGAGGTAAGTTTTACTCACTCTCTTTTTAAAGAAAGGAAAATGGATAAAAGCTCAGCCTCAGGAAGTATTAGACTCATGCAATCTAATCTACAAAAAGTCTTCAATTCACACCAGTCGACTGACCATTGGCAAAAAGTCTACAAACAATAAATGCGGAAGAGGTTTTAGAGAACTGTGTACCCTCTAGCTGCTGGTGAGATGTAAAAGGGTTAAACGCTAATAATGAGAACAGGAAAGAGCTGCGTTTAAAAGGAAAAACTGAGGTACCAGTCAATCCAGCAGGCGCACCAATGGGCCTCTCACCTGAGAAGACCAGAATGAAGAAGACCCGGGCTGCAAAAGCTGCACTGCAGCCTTATTCACAATAGACAAGACAGTGAAGCAACCAAAATGTCCATCTACAGATGAAAGGATAAAGAAGAAGTGGTCCATGTACACAATGAATACTAGCCATGGAAAACAATGAAACACTGCTCTTTGAGGCCCCATAGATGATCTTGGAGATAATCACAGAACATGAGGTAAGTCGGAAAGCAAAAGTCCTATATCCTATGATATCACTTATAGGCGTTATCTAATAACTGACACAAATGAACATATTTCCACACAGAAAGTCAATCACAGACTTATTAAAAAAGAACTATGCTTATCTAAAAGTAAAGGTGGGGGGAATGGATAAATGAAGATTAGCGTTACCATATGTATACAAATACATATTATATACATATATCAAAAAGACCGACCATATAGCAAGGAAGGATTACGGAACACTGTAATAATTTACAAGGGAAGAGGATCTCTACATAAATAGGTATGTAGAATATGTAGATGAACCAGAGTGTGTACACCTTGGACAAGCAACATTCTAACCATTACCCCAATTGAAAAAATTAAAACAACGAACTAGGAGTAATGAGACATAGACTTATGGGGGGTTTTCCTGGCACATTCCATTCAAATTTACAACCTAGACAAACGACTTCTAGAATGGCTCTGCTGCCCTAGTACCCAGATTTGGGAATGGAGAAATGCTGCATCCTTGTGGCCGTTTCCCACAACAGCAGCTTTAAACCCACTGCAAAAGGTCACTAAATATTCACCAATTGCAGTTCTGTAAATGACACCTGCCCTCCAAAAAATACTGAGGTCGAAAATCGACCAAAAAATTCTAGATTGCAACCTTCCAAAAAGAATATTTGAAGAGGTATATTATACTCACACTTTTTTGCTTTTTTCTTTTAACAGAAAAGAAAAAGCCGTGGAAAAATGATGAATTGTAGGAATTTTTACAGACATGTAAACCCAAATTACAAAAACCTATCAGCTCACACCAGTCATAATGGCCATCAAAAAAAAATCTGCCAACAATAAATGCTGACGTGATTGTGGAGAAATGCGTACCCTTGATTCTAAGGGGGACGTGGTAAGAGCCACTAATGAAAGCACAATGGCGTTGCCTTGAAAAGGTAAACGTTGAGCTACCGTACCAGTCAATCAATCATACCCACTGCTGGGTCTATCACCTGAGAAAATGAAAATCAAAAATCACAGGCTGGCAATCCTGCACTCCAGCAATATTTACCATAGGCAACACTTGGAAGCAACGAAAATGTCCATCGACAGAGGAATGCACCAAGAAGAAGTGGTCCATGTACACAATGGAATATTAGCCATGGAAAACATTGAAGCACTGCTCTTTGAGGCACCATACTTGAGCCTGGAGATAATCACAAAACATGAAGTAGGTCGGAAAGCAAAACACCTATATCCTATATTATCACTTATGGCATTATCTAATAACTGACACAGATGAACATATTTCCAAAGAGAAAGACACTCACAGGCTTAGAAAACAAACTATGCTCATCTGAAAGGAAAGGAGGGGGGAAATTGAGAAATGAACATTAGTGTTACCATACATATACAAATACATATTATATACATGTATCAAAAACACCGAACATATAGCAAGGGAGGTCGACGGAACACTGTAATATTTTACATGGGAAGAGGATCTGTACATTAATAGACATACATAATGTACAAATGAACCAGATTGTGTACACCTAGGTCAAACAATATTCTAAACTTTACCCAGATTAAAAAAAATTTTAAAAACCCAGAAGAAGTAATGAGACATAAACTTATGGGGATTCCTCCTGGCAATTTCCATTCTAATTTACAACCTAGGACAATGACTTCCAGAAAGGCTCTGCTGCCCTAGTACCCAGATTGGGGAATGGAGAAATGCTACCTCCTTGTGGCCGTTTCCCACAACAGCAGCTGTGAACCCACTGCAAAAGGTCACTAAATTTTCACCAACTTGCAGTTCTGTAAATGATACCTGCCCTCCAGAAAATTTCTGGGGTCTAAAATCGACCAAAAAATTCAAAAGAGGGCAAGCTTCGAAGAAGACAAGTTCAAGAGCTATATTGTACTCACGGGTTTTTCTTTTAAGAGAAAAGAAAAAGGGGTAGGAATATGACGAATTTAAAAAATTTTAATGACATGCATACCCATATTACAAAAACCTATCAGCTCACAGCAGTCAGAATGGCCATTAGGAAAAATGCTGCAAAAAATAAACCGTGAAGGGAGTGTGGAGAAATGCGTACCTTCGGTTGTAAGGGGGGGCATGTAAAGAGCCACTAATGAAAACACAGTGTAGGTGCTTTGAAAAGGGAAACATTGAGCTACCAGTCAATCAATCACAACCACTGCTTGGCCTATCACCTGAGAAAATGAGAATCAAAAAGTCACAGGCTGGCAAACCTGTACGCCAGCAAGATTTACCATAGCCAGCACTTGGAAGCAATGAAAATGTCCATCAACCGAGGAATGCACCAAGAAGAAGTGGTCCACGTACACAATGGAATGTTACTCTAATAATAAATATAAACTCAATTTAAAAACAAACAAAAGCAAGGAGACATCAACATTTGTGGGTTTATCCGGGCACATTGCACTCTAATTTATAACCGAAGAACACCACTGGCCGGTAGGTCTGTTTCCCTAGTACCAGCATGGGAAACGTAGAAAGGCTGCCGCTCTCTGGCCGTTACCTGCAAAAGCAGGTTTAAAGCCTGAGCTAATGGTCACTTCATATGAACAAGTACTGCAGGGCTGTAAATGAAACCTGCCCTCAAAATGTCTTGAGGGAGATAATGGCCAAAATATTTCAAATGGTGACACATACTTTAAGAAAACACTGTGAAGAAATAAGCTCTAATCACAGCTGGAAAAATAAAAAGATCATGTCTTAAAGCTCAATTTCAACGCATTATGAGACACATGCAAATTCAACCACAAAGAGGTATCAGCTCACACCACTCAGAATAATCATCAGCAAAAACTACAAAGAATAAATCCTGAAGGTGCTGGGAAGAAATACATGCCCTCCATTTTAAGTGGGACGTAACCTGGAAAGAGCCACTAAGGAGAACAGAACAGAGGTGCCTTTAAAAAGTCAACATTGAGCTACCATATGATCCAGCAGACCTATTCCTGGACCTATAAACTAAGAAGACAGAATTGGAAGGACACAGCCACGCAAATCTGCATTGCACACTATTACAATAGCCAAGATATGGAAGTAACCAAAAAGTCCACCGACAGATGGGTGGACAAAGAAGAACTGCTACCTGTACAGATGGAATATGAGCTAGTGAAAAAATGAAACAATGCCATTTGCAGCACCGTAGATGAGTCTAGAAGTAATCACGCAACTTGGAGTAAGTGAGAAAGCGAAAGACACATATCCTATCATATCATATATAGGGGTTACCTAAAAAATGATACAAACAAAGATATTTCCACAGAGAAACACTATCATAGAATCAATATAAAAACGTATGGTTCACCAAATAGAAAGGTGTGAGGAATGGATACATTACCGTATTGAGGTTAACAGAGAGATACAAACACCTGTGAAATATGTAATCACCAAAGACCTAAGCAATACCAAGAGAAGACTACTCAACATTGTTTCATAACCTACCTGGGAAAAGGCTCCGAAGAAGAATAGATATAGGTATATGTGTGATAGAACCACATCTTGCACACCTAGAACAAACAAAACATTGTAATCAAGTTTGCTGTGATAAAAAATAAAAATTAAGTTAAAAATACCAACAAGAAGTAAGGAGACATACATTAAAGGGCGTTTTCCTCTCACATGCCATTCTAATTTACAACCTAGAACACCACTTCCAGTAAGGCTCTGTTGACCTAGTAACCAGATTTGGTAAAGGAGAAATGCTGCCGCCATGTGGCCGATTCCCGCAAGAGCAGCTTTTAACCCACAGCTAATGGTCACTTACCATTCACAAGGACTCAGGGCTGTAAAGCACACCTGCCCTCAAAATTGTGCTGAGGTAGGGAATGGATAAAAAAAATTCAAAACAGGCAAAATTTTCAAGAAGATAGTATGAAGAGGTAAGTTTTACTCACTCTCTTTTTAAAGAAAGGAAAATGGATAAAAGCTCAGCCTCAGGAAGTATTAGACTCATGCAATCTAATCTACAAAAAGTCTTCAATTCACACCAGTCGACTGACCATTGGCAAAAAGTCTACAAACAATAAATGCGGAAGAGGTTTTAGAGAACTGTGTACCCTCTAGCTGCTGGTGAGATGTAAAAGGGTTAAACGCTAATAATGAGAACAGGAAAGAGCTGCGTTTAAAAGGAAAAACTGAGGTACCAGTCAATCCAGCAGGCGCACCAATGGGCCTCTCACCTGAGAAGACCAGAATGAAGAAGACCCGGGCTGCAAAAGCTGCACTGCAGCCTTATTCACAATAGACAAGACAGTGAAGCAACCAAAATGTCCATCTACAGATGAAAGGATAAAGAAGAAGTGGTCCATGTACACAATGAATACTAGCCATGGAAAACAATGAAACACTGCTCTTTGAGGCCCCATAGATGATCTTGGAGATAATCACAGAACATGAGGTAAGTCGGAAAGCAAAAGTCCTATATCCTATGATATCACTTATAGGCGTTATCTAATAACTGACACAAATGAACATATTTCCACACAGAAAGTCAATCACAGACTTATTAAAAAAGAACTATGCTTATCTAAAAGTAAAGGTGGGGGGAATGGATAAATGAAGATTAGCGTTACCATATGTATACAAATACATATTATATACATATATCAAAAAGACCGACCATATAGCAAGGAAGGATTACGGAACACTGTAATAATTTACAAGGGAAGAGGATCTCTACATAAATAGGTATGTAGAATATGTAGATGAACCAGAGTGTGTACACCTTGGACAAGCAACATTCTAACCATTACCCCAATTGAAAAAATTAAAACAACGAACTAGGAGTAATGAGACATAGACTTATGGGGGGTTTTCCTGGCACATTCCATTCAAATTTACAACCTAGACAAACGACTTCTAGAATGGCTCTGCTGCCCTAGTACCCAGATTTGGGAATGGAGAAATGCTGCATCCTTGTGGCCGTTTCCCACAACAGCAGCTTTAAACCCACTGCAAAAGGTCACTAAATATTCACCAATTGCAGTTCTGTAAATGACACCTGCCCTCCAAAAAATACTGAGGTCGAAAATCGACCAAAAAATTCTAGAGTGCAACCTTCCAAAAAGAATATTTGAAGAGGTATATTATACTCACACTTTTTTGCTTTTTTCTTTTAACAGAAAAGAAAAAGCCGTGGAAAAATGATGAATTGTAGGAATTTTTACAGACATGTAAACCCAAATTACAAAAACCTATCAGCTCACACCAGTCATAATGGCCATCAAAAAAAAATCTGCCAACAATAAATGCTGACGTGATTGTGGAGAAATGCGTACCCTTGATTCTAAGGGGGACGTGGTAAGAGCCACTAATGAAAGCACAATGGCGTTGCCTTGAAAAGGTAAACGTTGAGCTACCGTACCAGTCAATCAATCATACCCACTGCTGGGTCTATCACCTGAGAAAATGAAAATCAAAAATCACAGGCTGGCAATCCTGCACTCCAGCAATATTTACCATAGGCAACACTTGGAAGCAACGAAAATGTCCATCGACAGAGGAATGCACCAAGAAGAAGTGGTCCATGTACACAATGGAATATTAGCCATGGAAAACATTGAAGCACTGCTCTTTGAGGCACCATACTTGAGCCTGGAGATAATCACAAAACATGAAGTAGGTCGGAAAGCAAAACACCTATATCCTATATTATCACTTATGGCATTATCTAATAACTGACACAGATGAACATATTTCCAAAGAGAAAGACACTCACAGGCTTAGAAAACAAACTATGCTCATCTGAAAGGAAAGGAGGGGGGAAATTGAGAAATGAACATTAGTGTTACCATACATATACAAATACATATTATATACATGTATCAAAAACACCGAACATATAGCAAGGGAGGTCGACGGAACACTGTAATATTTTACATGGGAAGAGGATCTGTACATTAATAGACATACATAATGTACAAATGAACCAGATTGTGTACACCTAGGTCAAACAATATTCTAAACTTTACCCAGATTAAAAAAAATTTTAAAAACCCAGAAGAAGTAATGAGACATAAACTTATGGGGATTCCTCCTGGCAATTTCCATTCTAATTTACAACCTAGGACAATGACTTCCAGAAAGGCTCTGCTGCCCTAGTACCCAGATTGGGGAATGGAGAAATGCTACCTCCTTGTGGCCGTTTCCCACAACAGCAGCTGTGAACCCACTGCAAAAGGTCACTAAATTTTCACCAACTTGCAGTTCTGTAAATGATACCTGCCCTCCAGAAAATTTCTGGGGTCTAAAATCGACCAAAAAATTCAAAAGAGGGCAAGCTTCGAAGAAGACAAGTTCAAGAGCTATATTGTACTCACGGGTTTTTCTTTTAAGAGAAAAGAAAAAGGGGTAGGAATATGACGAATTTAAAAAATTTTAATGACATGCATACCCATATTACAAAAACCTATCAGCTCACAGCAGTCAGAATGGCCATTAGGAAAAATGCTGCAAAAAATAAACCGTGAAGGGAGTGTGGAGAAATGCGTACCTTCGGTTGTAAGGGGGGGCATGTAAAGAGCCACTAATGAAAACACAGTGTAGGTGCTTTGAAAAGGGAAACATTGAGCTACCAGTCAATCAATCACAACCACTGCTTGGCCTATCACCTGAGAAAATGAGAATCAAAAAGTCACAGGCTGGCAAACCTGTACGCCAGCAAGATTTACCATAGCCAGCACTTGGAAGCAATGAAAATGTCCATCAACCGAGGAATGCACCAAGAAGAAGTGGTCCACGTACACAATGGAATGTTACTCTAATAATAAATATAAACTCAATTTAAAAACAAACAAAAGCAAGGAGACATCAACATTTGTGGGTTTATCCGGGCACATTGCACTCTAATTTATAACCGAAGAACACCACTGGCCGGTAGGTCTGTTTCCCTAGTACCAGCATGGGAAACGTAGAAAGGCTGCCGCTCTCTGGCTGTTACCTGCAAAAGCAGGTTTAAAGCCTGAGCTAATGGTCACTTCATATGAACAAGTACTGCAGGGCTGTAAATGAAACCTGCCCTCAAAATGTCTTGAGGGAGATAATGGCCAAAATATTTCAAATGGTGACACATACTTTAAGAAAACACTGTGAAGAAATAAGCTCTAATCACAGCTGGAAAAATAAAAAGATCATGTCTTAAAGCTCAATTTCAACGCATTATGAGACACATGCAAATTCAACCACAAAGAGGTATCAGCTCACACCACTCAGAATAATCATCAGCAAAAACTACAAAGAATAAATCCTGAAGGTGCTGGGAAGAAATACATGCCCTCCATTTTAAGTGGGACGTAACCTGGAAAGAGCCACTAAGGAGAACAGAACAGAGGTGCCTTTAAAAAGTCAACATTGAGCTACCATATGATCCAGCAGACCTATTCCTGGACCTATAAACTAAGAAGACAGAATTGGAAGGACACAGCCACGCAAATCTGCATTGCACACTATTACAATAGCCAAGATATGGAAGTAACCAAAAAGTCCACCGACAGATGGGTGGACAAAGAAGAACTGCTACCTGTACAGATGGAATATGAGCTAGTGAAAAAATGAAACAATGCCATTTGCAGCACCGTAGATGAGTCTAGAAGTAATCACGCAACTTGGAGTAAGTGAGAAAGCGAAAGACACATATCCTATCATATCATATATAGGGGTTACCTAAAAAATGATACAAACAAAGATATTTCCACAGAGAAACACTATCATAGAATCAATATAAAAACGTATGGTTCACCAAATAGAAAGGTGTGAGGAATGGATACATTACCGTATTGAGGTTAACAGAGAGATACAAACACCTGTGAAATATGTAATCACCAAAGACCTAAGCAATACCAAGAGAAGACTACTCAACATTGTTTCATAACCTACCTGGGAAAAGGCTCCGAAGAAGAATAGATATAGGTATATGTGTGATAGAACCACATCTTGCACACCTAGAACAAACAAAACATTGTAATCAAGTTTGCTGTGATAAAAAATAAAAATTAAGTTAAAAATACCAACAAGAAGTAAGGAGACATACATTAAAGGGCGTTTTCCTCTCACATGCCATTCTAATTTACAACCTAGAACACCACTTCCAGTAAGGCTCTGTTGACCTAGTAACCAGATTTGGTAAAGGAGAAATGCTGCCGCCATGTGGCCGATTCCCGCAAGAGCAGCTTTTAACCCACAGCTAATGGTCACTTACCATTCACAAGGACTCAGGGCTGTAAAGCACACCTGCCCTCAAAATTGTGCTGAGGTAGGGAATGGATAAAAAAAATTCAAAACAGCCAAAATTTTCAAGAAGATAGTATGAAGAGGTAAGTTTTACTCACTCTCTTTTTAAAGAAAGGAAAATGGATAAAAGCTCAGCCTCAGGAAGTATTAGACTCATGCAATCTAATCTACAAAAAGTCTTCAATTCACACCAGTCGACTGACCATTGGCAAAAAGTCTACAAACAATAAATGCGGAAGAGGTTTTAGAGAACTGTGTACCCTCTAGCTGCTGGTGAGATGTAAAAGGGTTAAACGCTAATAATGAGAACAGGAAAGAGCTGCGTTTAAAAGGAAAAACTGAGGTACCAGTCAATCCAGCAGGCGCACCAATGGGCCTCTCACCTGAGAAGACCAGAATGAAGAAGACCCGGGCTGCAAAAGCTGCACTGCAGCCTTATTCACAATAGACAAGACAGTGAAGCAACCAAAATGTCCATCTACAGATGAAAGGATAAAGAAGAAGTGGTCCATGTACACAATGAATACTAGCCATGGAAAACAATGAAACACTGCTCTTTGAGGCCCCATAGATGATCTTGGAGATAATCACAGAACATGAGGTAAGTCGGAAAGCAAAAGTCCTATATCCTATGATATCACTTATAGGCGTTATCTAATAACTGACACAAATGAACATATTTCCACACAGAAAGTCAATCACAGACTTATTAAAAAAGAACTATGCTTATCTAAAAGTAAAGGTGGGGGGAATGGATAAATGAAGATTAGCGTTACCATATGTATACAAATACATATTATATACATATATCAAAAAGACCGACCATATAGCAAGGAAGGATTACGGAACACTGTAATAATTTACAAGGGAAGAGGATCTCTACATAAATAGGTATGTAGAATATGTAGATGAACCAGAGTGTGTACACCTTGGACAAGCAACATTCTAACCATTACCCCAATTGAAAAAATTAAAACAACGAACTAGGAGTAATGAGACATAGACTTATGGGGGGTTTTCCTGGCACATTCCATTCAAATTTACAACCTAGACAAACGACTTCTAGAATGGCTCTGCTGCCCTAGTACCCAGATTTGGGAATGGAGAAATGCTGCATCCTTGTGGCCGTTTCCCACAACAGCAGCTTTAAACCCACTGCAAAAGGTCACTAAATATTCACCAATTGCAGTTCTGTAAATGACACCTGCCCTCCAAAAAATACTGAGGTCGAAAATCGACCAAAAAATTCTAGAGTGCAACCTTCCAAAAAGAATATTTGAAGAGGTATATTATACTCACACTTTTTTGCTTTTTTCTTTTAACAGAAAAGAAAAAGCCGTGGAAAAATGATGAATTGTAGGAATTTTTACAAACATGTAAACCCAAATTACAAAAACCTATCAGCTCACACCAGTCATAATGGCCATCAAAAAAAATTCTGCCAACAATAAATGCTGACGTGATTGTGGAGAAATGCGTACCCTTGATTCTAAGGGGGACGTGGTAAGAGCCACTAATGAAAGCACAATGGAGTTGCCTTGAAAAGGTAAACGTTGAGCTACCGTACCAGTCAATCAATCATACCCACTGCTGGGTCTATCACCTGAGAAAATGAAAATCAAAAATCACAGGCTGGCAATCCTGCACTCCAGCAATATTTACCATAGGCAACACTTGGAAGCAACGAAAATGTCCATCGACAGAGGAATGCACCAAGAAGAAGTGGTCCATGTACACAATGGAATATTAGCCATGGAAAACATTGAAGCACTGCTCTTTGAGGCACCATACTTGAGCCTGGAGATAATCACAAAACATGAAGTAGGTCGGAAAGCAAAACACCTATATCCTATATTATCACTTATGGCATTATCTAATAACTGACACAGATGAACATATTTCCAAAGAGAAAGACACTCACAGGCTTAGAAAACAAACTATGCTCATCTGAAAGGAAAGGAGGGGGGAAATTGAGAAATGAACATTAGTGTTACCATACATATACAAATACATATTATATACATGTATCAAAAACACCGAACATATAGCAAGGGAGGTCGACGGAACACTGTAATATTTTACATGGGAAGAGGATCTGTACATTAATAGACATACATAATGTACAAATGAACCAGATTGTGTACACCTAGGACAAACAATATTCTAAACTTTACCCAGATTAAAAAAAATTTTAAAAACCCAGAAGAAGTAATGAGACATAAACTTATGGGGATTCTTCCTGGCAATTTCCATTCTAATTTACAACCTAGGACAATGACTTCCAGAAAGGCTCTGCTGCCCTAGTACCCAGATTGGGGAATGGAGAAATGCTACCTCCTTGTGGCCGTTTCCCACAACAGCAGCTTTGAACCCACTGCAAAAGGTCACTAAATTTTCACCAACTTGCAGTTCTGTAAATGATACCTGCCCTCCAGAAAATTTCTGGGGTCTAAAATCGACCAAAAAATTCAAAAGAGGGCAAGCTTCGAAGAAGACAAGTTCAAGAGCTATATTGTACTCACGGGTTTTTCTTTTAAGAGAAAAGAAAAAGGGGTAGGAATATGACGAATTTAAAAAATTTTAATGACATGCATACCCATATTACAAAAACCTATCAGCTCACAGCAGTCAGAATGGCCATTAGGAAAAATGCTGCAAAAAATAAACCGTGAAGGGAGTGTGGAGAAATGCGTACCTTCGGTTGTAAGGGGGGGGCATGTAAAGAGCCACTAATGAAAACACAGTGTAGGTGCTTTGAAAAGGGAAACATTGAGCTACCAGTCAATCAATCACAACCACTGCTTGGCCTATCACCTGAGAAAATGAGAATCAAAAAGTCACAGGCTGGCAAACCTGTACGCCAGCAAGATTTACCATAGCCAGCACTTGGAAGCAATGAAAATGTCCATCAACCGAGGAATGCACCAAGAAGAAGTGGTCCACGTACACAATGGAATGTTACTCTAATAATAAATATAAACTCAATTTAAAAACAAACAAAAGCAAGGAGACATCAACATTTGTGGGTTTATCCGGGCACATTGCACTCTAATTTATAACCGAAGAACACCACTGGCCGGTAGGTCTGTTTCCCTAGTACCAGCATGGGAAACGTAGAAAGGCTGCCGCTCTCTGGCCGTTACCTGCAAAAGCAGGTTTAAAGCCTGAGCTAATGGTCACTTCATATGAACAAGTACTGCAGGGCTGTAAATGAAACCTGCCCTCAAAATGTCTTGAGGGAGATAATGGCCAAAATATTTCAAATGGTGACACATACTTTAAGAAAACACTGTGAAGAAATAAGCTCTAATCACAGCTGGAAAAATAAAAAGATCATGTCTTAAAGCTCAATTTCAACGCATTATGAGACACATGCAAATTCAACCACAAAGAGGTATCAGCTCACACCACTCAGAATAATCATCAGCAAAAACTACAAAGAATAAATCCTGAAGGTGCTGGGAAGAAATACATGCCCTCCACTTTAAGTGGGACGTAACCTGGAAAGAGCCACTAAGGAGAACAGAACAGAGGTGCCTTTAAAAAGTAAACATTGAGCTACCATATGATCCAGCAGACCTATTCCTGGACCTATAAACTAAGAAGACAGAATTGGAAGGACACAGCCACGCAAATCTGCATTGCACACTATTACAATAGCCAAGATATGGAAGTAACCAAAAAGTCCACCGACAGATGGGTGGACAAAGAAGAACTGCTACCTGTACAGATGGAATATGAGCTAGTGAAAAAATGAAACAATGCCATTTGCAGCACCGTAGATGAGTCTAGAAGTAATCACGCAACTTGGAGTAAGTGAGAAAGCGAAAGACACATATCCTATCATATCATATATAGGGGTTACCTAAAAAATGATACAAACAAAGATATTTCCACAGAGAAACACTATCATAGAATCAATATAAAAACGTATGGTTCACCAAATAGAAAGGTGTGAGGAATGGATACATTACCGTATTGAGGTTAACAGAGAGATACAAACACCTGTGAAATATGTAATCACCAAAGACCTAAGCAATACCAAGAGAAGACTACTCAACATTGTTTCATAACCTACCTGGGAAAAGGCTCCGAAGAAGAATAGATATAGGTATATGTGTGATAGAACCACATCTTGCACACCTAGAACAAACAAAACATTGTAATCAAGTTTGCTGTGATAAAAAATAAAAATTAAGTTAAAAATACCAACAAGAAGTAAGGAGACATACATTAAAGGGCGTTTTCCTCTCACATGCCATTCTAATTTACAACCTAGAACACCACTTCCAGTAAGGCTCTGTTGACCTAGTAACCAGATTTGGTAAAGGAGAAATGCTGCCGCCATGTGGCCGATTCCCGCAAGAGCAGCTTTTAACCCACAGCTAATGGTCACTTACCATTCACAAGGACTCAGGGCTGTAAAGCACACCTGCCCTCAAAATTGTGCTGAGGTAGGGAATGGATAAAAAAAATTCAAAACAGCCAAAATTTTCAAGAAGATAGTATGAAGAGGTAAGTTTTACTCACTCTCTTTTTAAAGAAAGGAAAATGGATAAAAGCTCAGCCTCAGGAAGTATTAGACTCATGCAATCTAATCTACAAAAAGTCTTCAATTCACACCAGTCGACTGACCATTGGCAAAAAGTCTACAAACAATAAATGCGGAAGAGGTTTTAGAGAACTGTGTACCCTCTAGCTGCTGGTGAGATGTAAAAGGGTTAAACGCTAATAATGAGAACAGGAAAGAGCTGCGTTTAAAAGGAAAAACTGAGGTACCAGTCAATCCAGCAGGCGCACCAATGGGCCTCTCACCTGAGAAGACCAGAATGAAGAAGACCCGGGCTGCAAAAGCTGCACTGCAGCCTTATTCACAATAGACAAGACAGTGAAGCAACCAAAATGTCCATCTACAGATGAAAGGATAAAGAAGAAGTGGTCCATGTACACAATGAATACTAGCCATGGAAAACAATGAAACACTGCTCTTTGAGGCCCCATAGATGATCTTGGAGATAATCACAGAACATGAGGTAAGTCGGAAAGCAAAAGTCCTATATCCTATGATATCACTTATAGGCGTTATCTAATAACTGACACAAATGAACATATTTCCACACAGAAAGTCAATCACAGACTTATTAAAAAAGAACTATGCTTATCTAAAAGTAAAGGTGGGGGGAATGGATAAATGAAGATTAGCGTTACCATATGTATACAAATACATATTATATACATATATCAAAAAGACCGACCATATAGCAAGGAAGGATTACGGAACACTGTAATAATTTACAAGGGAAGAGGATCTCTACATAAATAGGTATGTAGAATATGTAGATGAACCAGAGTGTGTACACCTTGGACAAGCAACATTCTAACCATTACCCCAATTGAAAAAATTAAAACAACGAACTAGGAGTAATGAGACATAGACTTATGGGGGGTTTTCCTGGCACATTCCATTCAAATTTACAACCTAGACAAACGACTTCTAGAATGGCTCTGCTGCCCTAGTACCCAGATTTGGGAATGGAGAAATGCTGCATCCTTGTGGCCGTTTCCCACAACAGCAGCTTTAAACCCACTGCAAAAGGTCACTAAATATTCACCAATTGCAGTTCTGTAAATGACACCTGCCCTCCAAAAAATACTGAGGTCGAAAATCGACCAAAAAATTCTAGAGTGCAACCTTCCAAAAAGAATATTTGAAGAGGTATATTATACTCACACTTTTTTGCTTTTTTCTTTTAACAGAAAAGAAAAAGCCGTGGAAAAATGATGAATTGTAGGAATTTTTACAAACATGTAAACCCAAATTACAAAAACCTATCAGCTCACACCAGTCATAATGGCCATCAAAAAAAATTCTGCCAACAATAAATGCTGACGTGATTGTGGAGAAATGCGTACCCTTGATTCTAAGGGGGACGTGGTAAGAGCCACTAATGAAAGCACAATGGAGTTGCCTTGAAAAGGTAAACGTTGAGCTACCGTACCAGTCAATCAATCATACCCACTGCTGGGTCTATCACCTGAGAAAATGAAAATCAAAAATCACAGGCTGGCAATCCTGCACTCCAGCAATATTTACCATAGGCAACACTTGGAAGCAACGAAAATGTCCATCGACAGAGGAATGCACCAAGAAGAAGTGGTCCATGTACACAATGGAATATTAGCCATGGAAAACATTGAAGCACTGCTCTTTGAGGCACCATACTTGAGCCTGGAGATAATCACAAAACATGAAGTAGGTCGGAAAGCAAAACACCTATATCCTATATTATCACTTATGGCATTATCTAATAACTGACACAGATGAACATATTTCCAAAGAGAAAGACACTCACAGGCTTAGAAAACAAACTATGCTCATCTGAAAGGAAAGGAGGGGGGAAATTGAGAAATGAACATTAGTGTTACCATACATATACAAATACATATTATATACATGTATCAAAAACACCGAACATATAGCAAGGGAGGTCGACGGAACACTGTAATATTTTACATGGGAAGAGGATCTGTACATTAATAGACATACATAATGTACAAATGAACCAGATTGTGTACACCTAGGACAAACAATATTCTAAACTTTACCCAGATTAAAAAAAATTTTAAAAACCCAGAAGAAGTAATGAGACATAAACTTATGGGGATTCCTCCTGGCAATTTCCATTCTAATTTACAACCTAGGACAATGACTTCCAGAAAGGCTCTGCTGCCCTAGTACCCAGATTGGGGAATGGAGAAATGCTACCTCCTTGTGGCCGTTTCCCACAACAGCAGCTTTGAACCCACTGCAAAAGGTCACTAAATTTTCACCAACTTGCAGTTCTGTAAATGATACCTGCCCTCCAGAAAATTTCTGGGGTCTAAAATCGACCAAAAAATTCAAAAGAGGGCAAGCTTCGAAGAAGACAAGTTCAAGAGCTATATTGTACTCACGGGTTTTTCTTTTAAGAGAAAAGAAAAAGGGGTAGGAATATGACGAAATTAAAAAATTTTAATGACATGCATACCCATATTACAAAAACCTATCAGCTCACAGCAGTCAGAATGGCCATTAGGAAAAATGCTGCAAAAAATAAACCGTGAAGGGAGTGTGGAGAAATGCGTACCTTCGGTTGTAAGGGGGGGGCATGTAAAGAGCCACTAATGAAAACACAGTGTAGGTGCTTTGAAAAGGGAAACATTGAGCTACCAGTCAATCAATCACAACCACTGCTTGGCCTATCACCTGAGAAAATGAGAATCAAAAAGTCACAGGCTGGCAAACCTGTACGCCAGCAAGATTTACCATAGCCAGCACTTGGAAGCAATGAAAATGTCCATCAACCGAGGAATGCACCAAGAAGAAGTGGTCCACGTACACAATGGAATGTTACTCTAATAATAAATATAAACTCAATTTAAAAACAAACAAAAGCAAGGAGACATCAACATTTGTGGGTTTATCCGGGCACATTGCACTCTAATTTATAACCGAAGAACACCACTGGCCGGTAGGTCTGTTTCCCTAGTACCAGCATGGGAAACGTAGAAAGGCTGCCGCTCTCTGGCCGTTACCTGCAAAAGCAGGTTTAAAGCCTGAGCTAATGGTCACTTCATATGAACAAGTACTGCAGGGCTGTAAATGAAACCTGCCCTCAAAATGTCTTGAGGGAGATAATGGCCAAAATATTTCAAATGGTGACACATACTTTAAGAAAACACTGTGAAGAAATAAGCTCTAATCACAGCTGGAAAAATAAAAAGATCATGTCTTAAAGCTCAATTTCAACGCATTATGAGACACATGCAAATTCAACCACAAAGAGGTATCAGCTCACACCACTCAGAATAATCATCAGCAAAAACTACAAAGAATAAATCCTGAAGGTGCTGGGAAGAAATACATGCCCTCCACTTTAAGTGGGACGTAACCTGGAAAGAGCCACTAAGGAGAACAGAACAGAGGTGCCTTTAAAAAGTAAACATTGAGCTACCATATGATCCAGCAGACCTATTCCTGGACCTATAAACTAAGAAGACAGAATTGGAAGGACACAGCCACGCAAATCTGCATTGCACACTATTACAATAGCCAAGATATGGAAGTAACCAAAAAGTCCACCGACAGATGGGTGGACAAAGAAGAACTGCTACCTGTACAGATGGAATATGAGCTAGTGAAAAAATGAAACAATGCCATTTGCAGCACCGTAGATGAGTCTAGAAGTAATCACGCAACTTGGAGTAAGTGAGAAAGCGAAAGACACATATCCTATCATATCATATATAGGGGTTACCTAAAAAATGATACAAACAAAGATATTTCCACAGAGAAACACTATCATAGAATCAATATAAAAACGTATGGTTCACCAAATAGAAAGGTGTGAGGAATGGATACATTACCGTATTGAGGTTAACAGAGAGATACAAACACCTGTGAAATATGTAATCACCAAAGACCTAAGCAATACCAAGAGAAGACTACTCAACATTGTTTCATAACCTACCTGGGAAAAGGCTCCGAAGAAGATTAGATATAGGTATATGTGTGATAGAACCACATCTTGCACACCTAGAACAAACAAAACATTGTAATCAAGTTTGCTGTGATAAAAAATAAAAATTAAGTTAAAAATACCAACAAGAAGTAATGAGACATACATTAAAGGGCGTTTTCCTCTCACATGCCATTCTAATTTACAACCTAGAACACCACTTCCAGTAAGGCTCTGTTGACCTAGTAACCAGATTTGGTAAAGGAGAAATGCTGCCGCCATGTGGCCGATTCCCGCAAGAGCAGCTTTTAACCCACAGCTAATGGTCACTTACCATTCACAAGGACTCAGGGCTGTAAAGGACACCTGCCCTCAAAATTGTGCTGAGGTAGGGAATGGATAAAAAAAATTCAAAACAGGCAAAATTTTCAAGAAGATAGTATGAAGAGGTAAGTTTTACTCACTCTCTTTTTAAAGAAAGGAAAATGGATAAAAGCTCAGCCTCAGGAAGTATTAGACTCATGCAATCTAATCTACAAAAAGTCTTCAATTCACACCAGTCGACTGACCATTGGCAAAAAGTCTACAAACAATAAATACGGAAGAGGTTTTAGAGAACTGTGTACCCTCTAGCTGCTGGTGAGATGTAAAAGGGTTAAACGCTAATAATGAGAACAGGAAAGAGCTGCGTTTAAAAGGAAAAATTGAGGTACCAGTCAATCCAGCAGGCGCACCAATGGGCCTCTCACCTGAGAAGACCAGAATGAAGAAGACCCGGGCTGCAAAAGCTGCACTGCAGCCTTATTCACAATAGACAAGACAGTGAAGCAACCAAAATGTCCATCTTCAGATGAAAGGAAAAAGAAGAAGTGGTCCATGTACACAATGAATACTAGCCATGGAAAACAATGAAACACTGCTCTTTGAGGCCCCATAGATGATCTTGGAGATAATCACAGAACATGAGGTAAGTCGGAAAGCAAAAGTCCTATATCCTATGATATCACTTATAGGCGTTATCTAATAACTGACACAAATGAACATATTTCCACACAGAAAGTCAATCACAGACTTATTAAAAAAGAACTATGCTTATCTAAAAGTAAAGGTGGGGGGAATGGATAAATGAAGATTAGCGTTACCATATGTATACAAATACATATTATATACATATATCAAAAAGACCGACCATATAGCAAGGAAGGATTACGGAACACTGTAATAATTTACAAGGGAAGAGGATCTCTACATAAATAGGTATGTAGAATATGTAGATGAACCAGAGTGTGTACACCTTGGACAAGCAACATTCTAACCATTACCCCAATTGAAAAAATTAAAACAACGAACTAGGAGTAATGAGACATAGACTTATGGGGGGTTTTCCTGGCACATTCCATTCAAATTTACAACCTAGACAAACGACTTCTAGAATGGCTCTGCTGCCCTAGTACCCAGATTTGGGAATGGAGAAATGCTGCATCCTTGTGGCCGTTTCCCACAACAGCAGCTTTAAACCCACTGCAAAAGGTCACTAAATATTCACCAATTGCAGTTCTGTAAATGACACCTGACCTCCAAAAAATACTGAGGTCGAAAATCGACCAAAAAATTCTAGAGTGCAACCTTCCAAAAAGAATATTTGAAGAGGTATATTATACTCACACTTTTTTGCTTTTTTCTTTTAACAGAAAAGAAAAAGCCGTGGAAAAATGATGAATTGTAGGAATTTTTACAAACATGTAAACCCAAATTACAAAAACCTATCAGCTCACACCAGTCATAATGGCCATCAAAAAAAATTCTGCCAACAATAAATGCTGACGTGATTGTGGAGAAATGCGTACCCTTGATTCTAAGGGGGACGTGGTAAGAGCCACTAATGAAAGCACAATGGAGTTGCCTTGAAAAGGTAAACGTTGAGCTACCGTACCAGTCAATCAATCATACCCACTGCTGGGTCTATCACCTGAGAAAATGAAAATCAAAAATCACAGGCTGGCAATCCTGCACTCCAGCAATATTTACCATAGGCAACACTTGGAAGCAACGAAAATGTCCATCGACAGAGGAATGCACCAAGAAGAAGTGGTCCATGTACACAATGGAATATTAGCCATGGAAAACATTGAAGCACTGCTCTTTGAGGCACCATTCTTGAGCCTGGAGATAATCACAAAACATGAAGTAGGCCGGAAAGCAAAACACCTATATCCTATATTATCACTTATGGCATTATCTAATAACTGACACAGATGAACATATTTCCAAAGAGAAAGACACTCACAGGCTTAGAAAACAAACTATGCTCATCTGAAAGGAAAGGAGGGGGGAAATTGAGAAATGAACATTAGTGTTACCATACATATACAAATACATATTATATACATGTATCAAAAACACCGAACATATAGCAAGGGAGGTCGACGGAACACTGTAATATTTTACATGGGAAGAGGATCTGTACATTAATAGACATACATAATGTACAAATGAACCAGATTGTGTACACCTAGGACAAACAATATTCTAAACTTTACCCAGATTAAAAAAATTTTAAAAACCCAGAAGAAGTAATGAGACATAAACTTATGGGGATTCCTCCTGGCAATTTCCATTCTAATTTACAACCTAGGACAATGACTTCCAGAAAGGCTCTGCTGCCCTAGTACCCAGATTGGGGAATGGAGAAATGCTACCTCCTTGTGGCCGTTTCCCACAACAGCAGCTTTGAACCCACTGCAAAAGGTCACTAAATTTTCACCAAATTGCAGTTCTGTAAATGATACCTGCCCTCCAGAAAATTTCTGGGGTCTAAAATCGACCAAAAAATTCAAAAGAGGGCAAGCTTCGAAGAAGACAAGTTCAAGAGCTATATTGTACTCACGGGTTTTTCTTTTAAGAGAAAAGAAAAAGGGGTAGGAATATGACGAATTTAAAAAATTTTAATGACATGCATACCCATATTACAAAAACCTATCAGCTCACAGCAGTCAGAATGGCCATTAGGAAAAATGCTGCAAAAAATAAACCGTGAAGGGAGTGTGGAGAAATGCGTACCTTCGGTTGTAAGGGGGGGCATGTAAAGAGCCACTAATGAAAACACAGTGTAGGTGCTTTGAAAAGGGAAACATTGAGCTACCAGTCAATCAATCACAACCACTGCTTGGCCTATCACCTGAGAAAATGAGAATCAAAAAGTCACAGGCTGGCAAACCTGTACGCCAGCAAGATTTACCATAGCCAGCACTTGGAAGCAATGAAAATGTCCATCAACCGAGGAATGCACCAAGAAGAAGTGGTCCACGTACACAATGGAATGTTACTCTAATAATAAACTCAATTTAAAAACAAACAAAAGCAAGGAGACATCAACATTTGTGGGTTTATCCGGGCACATTGCATTCTAATTTATAACCGAAGAACACCACTGGCCGGTAGGTCTGTTTCCCTAGTACCAGCATGGGAAACGTAGAAAGGCTGCCGCTCTCTGGCCGTTACCTGCAAAAGCAGGTTTAAAGCCTGAGCTAATGGTCACTTCATATGAACAAGTACTGCAGGGCTGTAAATGAAACCTGCCCTCAAAATGTCTTGAGGGAGATAATGGCCAAAATATTTCAAATGGTGACACATACTTTAAGAAAACACTGTGAAGAAATAAGCTCTAATCACAGCTGGAAAAATAAAAAGATCATGTCTTAAAGCTCAATTTCAACGCATTATGAGACACATGCAAATTCAACCACAAAGAGGTATCAGCTCACACCACTCAGAATAATCATCAGCAAAAACTACAAAGAATAAATCCTGAAGGTGCTGGGAAGAAATACATGCCCTCCACTTTAAGTGGGACGTAACCTGGAAAGAGCCACTAAGGAGAACAGAACAGAGGTGCCTTTAAAAAGTAAACATTGAGCTACCATATGATCCAGCAGACCTATTCCTGGACCTATAAACTAAGAAGACAGAATTGGAAGGACACAGCCACGCAAATCTGCATTGCACACTATTACAATAGCCAAGATATGGAAGTAACCAAAAAGTCCACCGACAGATGGGTGGACAAAGAAGAACTGCTACCTGTACAGATGGAATATGAGCTAGTGAAAAAATGAAACAATGCCATTTGCAGCACCGTAGATGAGTCTAGAAGTAATCACGCAACTTGGAGTAAGTGAGAAAGCGAAAGACACATATCCTATCATATCATATATAGGGGTTACCTAAAAAATGATACAAACAAAGATATTTCCACAGAGAAACACTATCATAGAATCAATATAAAAACGTATGGTTCACCAAATAGAAAGGTGTGAGGAATGGATACATTACCGTATTGAGGTTAACAGAGAGATACAAACACCTGTGAAATATGTAATCACCAAAGACCTAAGCAATACCAAGAGAAGACTACTCAACATTGTTTCATAACCTACCTGGGAAAAGGCTCCGAAGAAGAATAGATATATGTATATGTGTGATAGAACCACATCTTGCACACCTAGAACAAACAAAACATTGTAATCAAGTTTGCTGTGATAAAAAATAAAAATTAAGTTAAAAATACCAACAAGAAGTAATGAGACATACATTAAAGGGCGTTTTCCTCTCACATGCCATTCTAATTTACAACCTAGAACACCACTTCCAGTAAGGCTCTGTTGACCTAGTAACCAGATTTGGTAAAGGAGAAATGCTGCCGCCATGTGGCCGATTCCCGCAAGAGCAGCTTTTAACCCACAGCTAATGGTCACTTACCATTCACAAGGACTCAGGGCTGTAAAGGACACCTGCCCTCAAAATTGTGCTGAGGTAGGGAATGGATAAAAAAAATTCAAAACAGGCAAAATTTTCAAGAAGATAGTATGAAGAGGTAAGTTTTACTCACTCTCTTTTTAAAGAAAGGAAAATGGATAAAAGCTCAGCCTCAGGAAGTATTAGACTCATGCAATCTAATCTACAAAAAGTCTTCAATTCACACCAGTCGACTGACCATTGGCAAAAAGTCTACAAACAATAAATGCTGAAGAGGTTTTAGAGAACTGTGTACCCTCTAGCTGCTGGTGAGATGTAAAAGGGTTAAACGCTAATAATGAGAACAGGAAAGAGCTGCGTTTAAAAGGAAAAATTGAGGTACCAGTCAATCCAGCAGGCGCACCAATGGGCCTCTCACCTGAGAAGACCAGAATGAAGAAGACCCGGGCTGCAAAAGCTGCACTGCAGCCTTATTCACAATAGACAAGACAGTGAAGCAACCAAAATGTCCATCTACAGATGAAAGGATAAAGAAGAAGTGGTCCATGTACACAATGAATACTAGCCATGGAAAACAATGAAACACTGCTCTTTGAGGCCCCATAGATGATCTTGGAGATAATCACAGAACATGAGGTAAGTCGGAAAGCAAAAGTCCTATATCCTATGATATCACTTATAGGCGTTATTTAATAACTGACACAAATGAACATATTTCCACACAGAAAGTCAATCACAGACTTATTAAAAAAGAACTATGCTTATCTAAAAGTAAAGGTGGGGGGAATGGATAAATGAAGATTAGCGTTACCATATGTATACAAATACATATTATATACATATATCAAAAAGACCGACCATATAGCAAGGAAGGATTACGGAACACTGTAATAATTTACAAGGGAAGAGGATCTCTACATAAATAGGTATGTAGAATATGTAGATGAACCAGAGTGTGTACACCTTGGACAAGCAACATTCTAACCATTACCCCAATTGAAAAAATTAAAACAACGAACTAGGAGTAATGAGACATAGACTTATGGGGGGTTTTCCTGGCACATTCCATTCAAATTTACAACCTAGACAAACGACTTCTAGAATGGCTCTGCTGCCCTAGTACCCAGATTTGGGAATGGAGAAATGCTGCATCCTTGTGGCCGTTTCCCACAACAGCAGCTTTAAACCCACTGCAAAAGGTCACTAAATATTCACCAATTGCAGTTCTGTAAATGACACCTGCCCTCCAAAAAATACTGAGGTCGAAAATCGACCAAAAAATTCTAGAGTGCAACCTTCCAAAAAGAATATTTGAAGAGGTATATTATACTCACACTTTTTTGCTTTTTTCTTTTAACAGAAAAGAAAAAGCCGTGGAAAAATGATGAATTGTAGGAATTTTTACAAACATGTAAACCCAAATTACAAAAACCTATCAGCTCACACCAGTCATAATGGCCATCAAAAAAAATTCTGCCAACAATAAATGCTGACGTGATTGTGGAGAAATGCGTACCCTTGATTCTAAGGGGGACGTGGTAAGAGCCACTAATGAAAGCACAATGGAGTTGCCTTGAAAAGGTAAACGTTGAGCTACCGTACCAGTCAATCAATCATACCCACTGCTGGGTCTATCACCTGAGAAAATGAAAATCAAAAATCACAGGCTGGCAATCCTGCACTCCAGCAATATTTACCATAGGCAACACTTGGAAGCAACGAAAATGTCCATCGACAGAGGAATGCACCAAGAAGAAGTGGTCCATGTACACAATGGAATATTAGCCATGGAAAACATTGAAGCACTGCTCTTTGAGGCACCATACTTGAGCCTGGAGATAATCACAAAACATGAAGTAGGTCGGAAAGCAAAACACCTATATCCTATATTATCACTTATGGCATTATCTAATAACTGACACAGATGAACATATTTCCAAAGAGAAAGACACTCACAGGCTTAGAAAACAAACTATGCTCATCTGAAAGGAAAGGAGGGGGGAAATTGAGAAATGAACATTAGTGTTACCATACATATACAAATACATATTATATACATGTATCAAAAACACCGAACATATAGCAAGGGAGGTCGACGGAACACTGTAATATTTTACATGGGAAGAGGATCTGTACATTAATAGACATACATAATGTACAAATGAACCAGATTGTGTACACCTAGGACAAACAATATTCTAAACTTTACCCAGATTAAAAAAAATTTTAAAAACCCAGAAGAAGTAATGAGACATAAACTTATGGGGATTCCTCCTGGCAATTTCCATTCTAATTTACAACCTAGGACAATGACTTCCAGAAAGGCTCTGCTGCCCTAGTACCCAGATTGGGGAATGGAGAAATGCTACCTCCTTGTGGCCGTTTCCCACAACAGCAGCTTTGAACCCACTGCAAAAGGTCACTAAATTTTCACCAACTTGCAGTTCTGTAAATGATACCTGCCCTCCAGAAAATTTCTGGGGTCTAAAATCGACCAAAAAATTCAAAAGAGGGCAAGCTTCGAAGAAGACAAGTTCAAGAGCTATATTGTACTCACGGGTTTTTCTTTTAAGAGAAAAGAAAAAGGGGTAGGAATATGACGAATTTAAAAAATTTTAATGACATGCATACCCATATTACAAAAACCTATCAGCTCACAGCAGTCAGAATGGCCATTAGGAAAAATGCTGCAAAAAATAAACCGTGAAGGGAGTGTGGAGAAATGCGTACCTTCGGTTGTAAGGGGGGGCATGTAAAGAGCCACTAATGAAAACACAGTGTAGGTGCTTTGAAAAGGGAAACATTGAGCTACCAGTCAATCAATCACAACCACTGCTTGGCCTATCACCTGAGAAAATGAGAATCAAAAAGTCACAGGCTGGCAAACCTGTACGCCAGCAAGATTTACCATAGCCAGCACTTGGAAGCAATGAAAATGTCCATCAACCGAGGAATGCACCAAGAAAAAGTGGTCCACGTACACAATGGAATGTTACTCTAATAATAAATATAAACTCAATTTAAAAACAAACAAAAGCAAGGAGACATCAACATATGTGGGTTTATCCGGGCACATTGCACTCTAATTTATAACCGAAGAACACCACTGGCCGGTAGGTCTGTTTCCCTAGTACCAGCATGGGAAACGTAGAAAGGCTGCCGCTCTCTGGCCGTTACCTGCAAAAGCAGGTTTAAAGCCTGAGCTAATGGTCACTTCATATGAACAAGTACTGCAGGGCTGTAAATGAAACCTGCCCTCAAAATGTCTTGAGGGAGATAATGGCCAAAATATTTCAAATGGTGACACATACTTTAAGAAAACACTGTGAAGAAATAAGCTCTAATCACAGCTGGAAAAATAAAAAGATCATGTCTTAAAGCTCAATTTCAACGCATTATGAGACACATGCAAATTCAACCACAAAGAGGTATCAGCTCACACCACTCAGAATAATCATCAGCAAAAACTACAAAGAATAAATCCTGAAGGTGCTGGGAAGAAATACATGCCCTCCACTTTAAGTGGGACGTAACCTGGAAAGAGCCACTAAGGAGAACAGAACAGAGGTGCCTTTAAAAAGTCAACATTGAGCTACCATATGATCCAGCAGACCTATTCCTGGACCTATAAACTAAGAAGACAGAATTGGAAGGACACAGCCACGCAAATCTGCATTGCACACTATTACAATAGCCAAGATATGGAAGTAACCAAAAAGTCCACCGACAGATGGGTGGACAAAGAAGAACTGCTACCTGTACAGATGGAATATGAGCTAGTGAAAAAATGAAACAATGCCATTTGCAGCACCGTAGATGAGTCTAGAAGTAATCACGCAACTTGGAGTAAGTGAGAAAGCGAAAGACACATATCCTATCATATCATATATAGGGGTTACCTAAAAAATGATACAAACAAAGATATTTCCACAGAGAAACACTATCATAGAATCAATATAAAAACGTATGGTTCACCAAATAGAAAGGTGTGAGGAATGGATACATTACCGTATTGAGGTTAACAGAGAGATACAAACACCTGTGAAATATGTAATCACCAAAGACCTACGCAATACCAAGAGAAGACTACTCAACATTGTTTCATAACCTACCTGGGAAAAGGCTCCGAAGAAGAATAGATATAGGTATATGTGTGATAGAACCACATCTTGCACACCTAGAACAAACAAAACATTGTAATCAAGTTTGCTGTGATAAAAAATAAAAATTAAGTTAAAAATACCAACAAGAAGTAATGAGACATACATTAAAGGGCGTTTTCCTCTCACATGCCATTCTAATTTACAACCTAGAACACCACTTCCAGTAAGGCTCTGTTGACCTAGTAACCAGATTTGGTAAAGGAGAAATGCTGCCGCCATGTGGCCGATTCCCGCAAGAGCAGCTTTTAACCCACAGCTAATGGTCACTTACCATTCACAAGGACTCAGGGCTGTAAAGGACACCTGCCCTCAAAATTGTGCTGAGGTAGGGAATGGATAAAAAAAATTCAAAACAGGCAAAATTTTCAAGAAGATAGTATGAAGAGGTAAGTTTTACTCACTCTCTTTTTAAAGAAAGGAAAATGGATAAAAGCTCAGCCTCAGGAAGTATTAGACTCATGCAATCTAATCTACAAAAAGTCTTCAACTCACACCAGTCGACTGACCATTGGCAAAAAGTCTACAAACAATAAATGCGGAAGAGGTTTTAGAGAACTGTGTGCCCTCTAGCTGCTGGTGAGATGTAAAAGGGTTAAACGCTAATAATGAGAACAGGAAAGAGCTGCGTTTAAAAGGAAAAATTGAGGTACCAGTCAATCCAGCAGGCGCACCAATGGGCCTCTCACCTGAGAAGACCAGAATGAAGAAGACCCGGGCTGCAAAAGCTGCACTGCAGCCTTATTCACAATAGACAAGACAGTGAAGCAACCAAAATGTCCATCTACAGATGAAAGGAAAAAGAAGAAGTGGTCCATGTACACAATGAATACTAGCCATGGAAAACAATGAAACACTGCTCTTTGAGGCCCCATAGATGATCTTGGAGATAATCACAGAACATGAGGTAAGTCGGAAAGCAAAAGTCCTATATCCTATGATATCACTTATAGGCGTTATCTAATAACTGACACAAATGAACATATTTCCACACAGAAAGTCAATCACAGACTTATTAAAAAAGAACTATGCTTATCTAAAAGTAAAGGTGGGGGGAATGGATAAATGAAGATTAGCATTACCATATGTATACAAATACATATTATATACATATATCAAAAAGACCGACCATATAGCAAGGAAGGATTACGGATCACTGTAATAATTTACAAGGGAAGAGGATCTCTACATAAATAGGTATGTAGAATATGTAGTTGAACCAGAGTGTGTACACCTTGGACAAGCAACATTCTAACCATTACCCCAATTGAAAAAATTAAAACAACGAACTAGGAGTAATGAGACATAGACTTATGGGGGGTTTTCCTGGCACATTCCATTCAAATTTACAACCTAGACAAACGACTTCCAGAATGGCTCTGCTGCCCTAGTACCCAGATTTGGGAATGGAGAAATGCTGCATCCTTGTGCCGTTTCCCACAACAGCAGCTTTAAACCCACTGCAAAAGGTCACTAAATATTCACCAATTGCAGTTCTGTAAATGACACCTGCCCTCCAAAAAATACTGAGGTCGAAAATCGACCAAAAAATTCTAGAGTGCAACCTTCCAAAAGGAAAATTTGAAGAGGTATATTATACTCACACTTTTTTGCTTTTTTCTTTTAATAGAAAAGAAAAAGCCATGGAAAAATGATGAATTGTAGGAATTTTTACAGACATGTAAACCCAAATTACAAAAACCTATCAGCTCACACCAGTCATAATGGCCATCAAAAAAAATTCTGCCAACAATAAATGCTGACGTGATTGTGGAGAAATGCGTACCCTTGATTCTAAGGGGGACGTGGTAAGAGCCACTAATGAAAGCACAATGGAGTTGCCTTGAAAAGGTAAACGTTGAGCTACCGTACCAGTCAATCAATCATACCCACTGCTGGGTCTATCACCTGAGAAAATGAAAATCAAAAATCACAGGCTGGCAATCCTGCACTCCAGCAATATTTACCATAGGCAACACTTGGAAGCAACGAAAATGTCCATCGACAGAGGAATGCACCAAGAAGAAGTGGTCCATGTACACAATGGAATATTAGCCATGGAAAACATTGAAGCACTGCTCTTTGAGGCACCATACTTGAGCCTGGAGATAATCACAAAACATGAAGTAGGTCGGAAAGCAAAACACCTATATCCTATATTATCACTTATGGCATTATCTAATAACTGACACAGATGAACATATTTCCAAAGAGAAAGACACTCACAGGCTTAGAAAACAAACTATGCTCATCTGAAAGGAAAGGAGGGGGGAAATTGAGAAATGAACATTAGTGTTACCATACATATACAAATACATATTATATACATGTATCAAAAACACCGAACATATAGCAAGGGAGGTCGACGGAACACTGTAATATTTTACATGGGAAGAGGATCTGTACATTAATAGACATACATAATGTACAAATGAACCAGATTGTGTACACCTAGGTCAAACAATATTCTAAACTTTACCCAGATTAAAAAAAATTTTAAAAACCCAGAAGAAGTAATGAGACATAAACTTATGGGGATTCCTCCTGGCAATTTCCATTCTAATTTACAACCTAGGACAATGACTTCCAGAAAGGCTCTGCTGCCCTAGTACCCAGATTGGGGAATGGAGAAATGCTACCTCCTTGTGGCCGTTTCCCACAACAGCAGCTGTGAACCCACTGCAAAAGGTCACTAAATTTTCACCAACTTGCAGTTCTGTAAATGATACCTGCCCTCCAGAAAATTTCTGGGGTCTAAAATCGACCAAAAAATTCAAAAGAGGGCAAGCTTCGAAGAAGACAAGTTCAAGAGCTATATTGTACTCACGGGTTTTTCTTTTAAGAGAAAAGAAAAAGGGGTAGGAATATGACGAATTTAAAAAATTTTAATGACATGCATACCCATATTACAAAAACCTATCAGCTCACAGCAGTCAGAATGGCCATTAGGAAAAATGCTGCAAAAAATAAACCGTGAAGGGAGTGTGGAGAAATGCGTACCTTCGGTTGTAAGGGGGGGCATGTAAAGAGCCACTAATGAAAACACAGTGTAGGTGCTTTGAAAAGGGAAACATTGAGCTACCAGTCAATCAATCACAACCACTGCTTGGCCTATCACCTGAGAAAATGAGAATCAAAAAGTCACAGGCTGGCAAACCTGTACGCCAGCAAGATTTACCATAGCCAGCACTTGGAAGCAATGAAAATGTCCATCAACCGAGGAATGCACCAAGAAGAAGTGGTCCACGTACACAATGGAATGTTACTCTAATAATAAATATAAACTCAATTTAAAAACAAACAAAAGCAAGGAGACATCAACATTTGTGGGTTTATCCGGGCACATTGCACTCTAATTTATAACCGAAGAACACCACTGGCCGGTAGGTCTGTTTCCCTAGTACCAGCATGGGAAACGTAGAAAGGCTGCCGCTCTCTGGCCGTTACCTGCAAAAGCAGGTTTAAAGCCTGAGCTAATGGTCACTTCATATGAACAAGTACTGCAGGGCTGTAAATGAAACCTGCCCTCAAAATGTCTTGAGGGAGATAATGGCCAAAATATTTCAAATGGTGACACATACTTTAAGAAAACACTGTGAAGAAATAAGCTCTAATCACAGCTGGAAAAATAAAAAGATCATGTCTTAAAGCTCAATTTCAACGCATTATGAGACACATGCAAATTCAACCACAAAGAGGTATCAGCTCACACCACTCAGAATAATCATCAGCAAAAACTACAAAGAATAAATCCTGAAGGTGCTGGGAAGAAATACATGCCCTCCACTTTAAGTGGGACGTAACCTGGAAAGAGCCACTAAGGAGAACAGAACAGAGGTGCCTTTAAAAAGTCAACATTGAGCTACCATATGATCCAGCAGACCTATTCCTGGACCTATAAACTAAGAAGACAGAATTGGAAGGACACAGCCACGCAAATCTGCATTGCACACTATTACAATAGCCAAGATATGGAAGTAACCAAAAAGTCCACCGACAGATGGGTGGACAAAGAAGAACTGCTACCTGTACAGATGGAATATGAGCTAGTGAAAAAATGAAACAATGCCATTTGCAGCACCGTAGATGAGTCTAGAAGTAATCACGCAACTTGGAGTAAGTGAGAAAGCGAAAGACACATATCCTATCATATCATATATAGGGGTTACCTAAAAAATGATACAAACAAAGATATTTCCACAGAGAAACACTATCATAGAATCAATATAAAAACGTATGGTTCACCAAATAGAAAGGTGTGAGGAATGGATACATTACCGTATTGAGGTTAACAGAGAGATACAAACACCTGTGAAATATGTAATCACCAAAGACCTAAGCAATACCAAGAGAAGACTACTCAACATTGTTTCATAACCTACCTGGGAAAAGGCTCCGAAGAAGAATAGATATAGGTATATGTGTGATAGAACCACATCTTGCACACCTAGAACAAACAAAACATTGTAATCAAGTTTGCTGTGATAAAAAATAAAAATTAAGTTAAAAATACCAACAAGAAGTAATGAGACATACATTAAAGGGCGTTTTCCTCTCACATGCCATTCTAATTTACAACCTAGAACACCACTTCCAGTAAGGCTCTGTTGACCTAGTAACCAGATTTGGTAAAGGAGAAATGCTGCCGCCATGTGGCCGATTCCCGCAAGAGCAGCTTTTAACCCACAGCTAATGGTCACTTACCATTCACAAGGACTCAGGGCTGTAAAGGACACCTGCCCTCAAAATTGTGCTGAGGTAGGGAATGGATAAAAAAAATTCAAAACAGGCAAAATTTTCAAGAAGATAGTATGAAGAGGTAAGTTTTACTCACTCTCTTTTTAAAGAAAGGAAAATGGATAAAAGCTCAGCCTCAGGAAGTATTAGACTCATGCAATCTAATCTACAAAAAGTCTTCAATTCACACCAGTCGACTGACCATTGGCAAAAAGTCTACAAACAATAAATGCTGAAGAGGTTTTAGAGAACTGTGTACCCTCTAGCTGCTGGTGAGATGTAAAAGGGTTAAACGCTAATAATGAGAACAGGAAAGAGCTGTGTTTAAAAGGAAAAACTGAGGTACCAGTCAATCCAGCAGGCGCACCAATGGGCCTCTCACCTGAGAAGACCAGAATGAAGAAGACCCGGGCTGCAAAAGCTGCACTGCAGCCTTATTCACAATAGACAAGACAGTGAAGCAACCAAAATGTCCATCTACAGATGAAAGGATAAAGAAGAAGTGGTCCATGTACACAATGAATACTAGCCATGGAAAACAATGAAACACTGCTCTTTGAGGCCCCATAGATGATCTTGGAGATAATCACAGAACATGAGGTAAGTCGGAAAGCAAAAGTCCTATATCCTATGATATCACTTATAGGCGTTATCTAATAACTGACACAAATGAACATATTTCCACACAGAAAGTCAATCACAGACTTATTAAAAAAGAACTATGCTTATCTAAAAGTAAAGGTGGGGGGAATGGATAAATGAAGATTAGCGTTACCATATGTATACAAATACATATTATATACATATATCAAAAAGACCGACCATATAGCAAGGAAGGATTACGGAACACTGTAATAATTTACAAGGGAAGAGGATCTCTACATAAATAGGTATGTAGAATATGTAGATGAACCAGAGTGTGTACACCTTGGACAAGCAACATTCTAACCATTACCCCAATTGAAAAAATTAAAACAACGAACTAGGAGTAATGAGACATAGACTTATGGGGGGTTTTCCTGGCACATTCCATTCAAATTTACAACCTAGACAAACGACTTCTAGAATGGCTCTGCTGCCCTAGTACCCAGATTTGGGAATGGAGAAATGCTGCATCCTTGTGGCCGTTTCCCACAACAGCAGCTTTAAACCCACTGCAAAAGGTCACTAAATATTCACCAATTGCAGTTCTGTAAATGACACCTGACCTCCAAAAAATACTGAGGTCGAAAATCGACCAAAAAATTCTAGAGTGCAACCTTCCAAAAAGAATATTTGAAGAGGTATATTATACTCACACTTTTTTGCTTTTTTCTTTTAACAGAAAAGAAAAAGCCGTGGAAAAATGATGAATTGTAGGAATTTTTACAAACATGTAAACCCAAATTACAAAAACCTATCAGCTCACACCAGTCATAATGGCCATCAAAAAAAATTCTGCCAACAATAAATGCTGACGTGATTGTGGAGAAATGCGTACCCTTGATTCTAAGGGGGACGTGGTAAGAGCCACTAATGAAAGCACAATAGAGTTGCCTTGAAAAGGTAAACGTTGAGCTACCGTACCAGTCAATCAATCATACCCACTGCTGGGTCTATCACCTGAGAAAATGAAAATCAAAAATCACAGGCTGGCAATCCTGCACTCCAGCAATATTTACCATAGGCAACACTTGGAAGCAACGAAAATGTCCATCGACAGAGGAATGCACCAAGAAGAAGTGGTCCATGTACACAATGGAATATTAGCCATGGAAAACATTGAAGCACTGCTCTTTGAGGCACCATACTTGAGCCTGGAGATAATCACAAAACATGAAGTAGGTCGGAAAGCAAAACACCTATATCCTATATTATCACTTATGGCATTATCTAATAACTGACACAGATGAACATATTTCCAAAGAGAAAGACACTCACAGGCTTAGAAAACAAACTATGCTCATCTGAAAGGAAAGGAGAGGGAAATTGAGAAATGAACATTAGTGTTACCATACATATACAAATACATATTATATACATGTATCAAAAACACCGAACATATAGCAAGGGAGGTCGACGGAACACTGTAATATTTTACATGGGAAGAGGATCTGTACATTAATAGACATACATAATGTACAAATGAACCAGATTGTGTACACCTAGGACAAACAATATTCTAAACTTTACCCAGATTAAAAAAATTTTAAAAACCCAGAAGAAGTAATGAGACATAAACTTATGGGGATTCCTCCTGGCAATTTCCATTCTAATTTACAACCTAGGACAATGACTTCCAGAAAGGCTCTGCTGCCCTAGTACCCAGATTGGGGAATGGAGAAATGCTACCTCCTTGTGGCCGTTTCCCACAACAGCAGCTTTGAACCCACTGCAAAAGGTCACTAAATTTTCACCAAATTGCAGTTCTGTAAATGATACCTGCCCTCCAGAAAATTTCTGGGGTCTAAAATCGACCAAAAAATTCAAAAGAGGGCAAGCTTCGAAGAAGACAAGTTCAAGAGCTATATTGTACTCACGGGTTTTTCTTTTAAGAGAAAAGAAAAAGGGGTAGGAATATGACGAATTTAAAAAATTTTAATGACATGCATACCCATATTACAAAAACCTATCAGCTCACAGCAGTCAGAATGGCCATTAGGAAAAATGCTGCAAAAAATAAACCGTGAAGGGAGTGTGGAGAAATGCGTACCTTCGGTTGTAAGGGGGGGCATGTAAAGAGCCACTAATGAAAACACAGTGTAGGTGCTTTGAAAAGGGAAACATTGAGCTACCAGTCAATCAATCACAACCACTGCTTGGCCTATCACCTGAGAAAATGAGAATCAAAAAGTCACAGGCTGGCAAACCTGTACGCCAGCAAGATTTACCATAGCCAGCACTTGGAAGCAATGAAAATGTCCATCAACCGAGGAATGCACCAAGAAGAAGTGGTCCACGTACACAATGGAATGTTACTCTAATAATAAACTCAATTTAAAAACAAACAAAAGCAAGGAGACATCAACATTTGTGGGTTTATCCGGGCACATTGCACTCTAATTTATAACCGAAGAACACCACTGGCCGGTAGGTCTGTTTCCCTAGTACCAGCATGGGAAACGTAGAAAGGCTGCCGCTCTCTGGCCGTTACCTGCAAAAGCAGGTTTAAAGCCTGAGCTAATGGTCACTTCATATGAACAAGTACTGCAGGGCTGTAAATGAAACCTGCCCTCAAAATGTCTTGAGGGAGATAATGGCCAAAATATTTCAAATGGTGACACATACTTTAAGAAAACACTGAAGAAATAAGCTCTAATCACAGCTGGAAAAATAAAAAGATCATGTCTTAAAGCTCAATTTCAACGCATTATGAGACACATGCAAATTCAACCACAAAGAGGTATCAGCTCACACCACTCAGAATAATCATCAGCAAAAACTACAAAGAATAAATCCTGAAGGTGCTGGGAAGAAATACATGCCCTCCACTTTAAGTGGGACGTAACCTGGAAAGAGCCACTAAGGAGAACAGAACAGAGGTGCCTTTAAAAAGTAAACATTGAGCTACCATATGATCCAGCAGACCTATTCCTGGACCTATAAACTAAGAAGACAGAATTGGAAGGACACAGCCACGCAAATCTGCATTGCACACTATTACAATAGCCAAGATATGGAAGTAACCAAAAAGTCCACCGACAGATGGGTGGACAAAGAAGAACTGCTACCTGTACAGATGGAATATGAGCTAGTGAAAAAATGAAACAATGCCATTTGCAGCACCGTAGATGAGTCTAGAAGTAATCACGCAACTTGGAGTAAGTGAGAAAGCGAAAGACACATATCCTATCATATCATATATAGGGGTTACCTAAAAAATGATACAAACAAAGATATTTCCACAGAGAAACACTATCATAGAATCAATATAAAAACGTATGGTTCACCAAATAGAAAGGTGTGAGGAATGGATACATTACCGTATTGAGGTTAACAGAGAGATACAAACACCTGTGAAATATGTAATCACCAAAGACCTAAGCAATACCAAGAGAAGACTACTCAACATTGTTTCATAACCTACCTGGGAAAAGGCTCCGAAGAAGAATAGATATATGTATATGTGTGATAGAACCACATCTTGCACACCTAGAACAAACAAAACATTGTAATCAAGTTTGCTGTGATAAAAAATAAAAATTAAGTTAAAAATACCAACAAGAAGTAATGAGACATACATTAAAGGGCGTTTTCCTCTCACATGCCATTCTAATTTACAACCTAGAACACCACTTCCAGTAAGGCTCTGTTGACCTAGTAACCAGATTTGGTAAAGGAGAAATGCTGCCGCCATGTGGCCGATTCCCGCAAGAGCAGCTTTTAACCCACAGCTAATGGTCACTTACCATTCACAAGGACTCAGGGCTGTAAAGGACACCTGCCCTCAAAATTGTGCTGAGGTAGGGAATGGATAAAAAAAATTCAAAACAGGCAAAATTTTCAAGAAGATAGTATGAAGAGGTAAGTTTTACTCACTCTCTTTTTAAAGAAAGGAAAATGGATAAAAGCTCAGCCTCAGGAAGTATTAGACTCATGCAATCTAATCTACAAAAAGTCTTCAATTCACACCAGTCGACTGACCATTGGCAAAAAGTCTACAAACAATAAATGCTGAAGAGGTTTTAGAGAACTGTGTACCCTCTAGCTGCTGGTGAGATGTAAAAGGGTTAAACGCTAATAATGAGAACAGGAAAGAGCTGCGTTTAAAAGGAAAAATTGAGGTACCAGTCAATCCAGCAGGCGCACCAATGGGCCTCTCACCTGAGAAGACCAGAATGAAGAAGACCCGGGCTGCAAAAGCTGCACTGCAGCCTTATTCACAATAGACAAGACAGTGAAGCAACCAAAATGTCCATCTACAGATGAAAGGATAAAGAAGAAGTGGTCCATGTACACAATGAATACTAGCCATGGAAAACAATGAAACACTGCTCTTTGAGGCCCCATAGATGATCTTGGAGATAATCACAGAACATGAGGTAAGTCGGAAAGCAAAAGTCCTATATCCTATGATATCACTTATAGGCGTTATCTAATAACTGACACAAATGAACATATTTCCACACAGAAAGTCAATCACAGACTTATTAAAAAAGAACTATGCTTATCTAAAAGTAAAGGTGGGGGGAATGGATAAATGAAGATTAGCGTTACCATATGTATACAAATACATATTATATACATATATCAAAAAGACCGACCATATAGCAAGGAAGGATTACGGAACACTGTAATAATTTACAAGGGAAGAGGATCTCTACATAAATAGGTATGTAGAATATGTAGATGAACCAGAGTGTGTACACCTTGGACAAGCAACATTCTAACCATTACCCCAATTGAAAAAATTAAAACAACGAACTAGGAGTAATGAGACATAGACTTATGGGGGGTTTTCCTGGCACATTCCATTCAAATTTACAACCTAGACAAACGACTTCTAGAATGGCTCTGCTGCCCTAGTACCCAGATTTGGGAATGGAGAAATGCTGCATCCTTGTGGCCGTTTCCCACAACAGCAGCTTTAAACCCACTGCAAAAGGTCACTAAATATTCACCAATTGCAGTTCTGTAAATGACACCTGACCTCCAAAAAATACTGAGGTCGAAAATCGACCAAAAAATTCTAGAGTGCAACCTTCCAAAAAGAATATTTGAAGAGGTATATTATACTCACACTTTTTTGCTTTTTTCTTTTAACAGAAAAGAAAAAGCCGTGGAAAAATGATGAATTGTAGGAATTTTTACAAACATGTAAACCCAAATTACAAAAACCTATCAGCTCACACCAGTCATAATGGCCATCAAAAAAAATTCTGCCAACAATAAATGCTGACGTGATTGTGGAGAAATGCGTACCCTTGATTCTAAGGGGGACGTGGTAAGAGCCACTAATGAAAGCACAATAGAGTTGCCTTGAAAAGGTAAACGTTGAGCTACCGTACCAGTCAATCAATCATACCCACTGCTGGGTCTATCACCTGAGAAAATGAAAATCAAAAATCACAGGCTGGCAATCCTGCACTCCAGCAATATTTACCATAGGCAACACTTGGAAGCAACGAAAATGTCCATCGACAGAGGAATGCACCAAGAAGAAGTGGTCCATGTACACAATGGAATATTAGCCATGGAAAACATTGAAGCACTGCTCTTTGAGGCACCATACTTGAGCCTGGAGATAATCACAAAACATGAAGTAGGTCGGAAAGCAAAACACCTATATCCTATATTATCACTTATGGCATTATCTAATAACTGACACAGATGAACATATTTCCAAAGAGAAAGACACTCACAGGCTTAGAAAACAAACTATGCTCATCTGAAAGGAAAGGAGGGGGGAAATTGAGAAATGAACATTAGTGTTACCATACATATACAAATACATATTATATACATGTATCAAAAACACCGAACATATAGCAAGGGAGGTCGACGGAACACTGTAATATTTTACATGGGAAGAGGATCTGTACATTAATAGACATACATAATGTACAAATGAACCAGATTGTGTACACCTAGGTCAAACAATATTCTAAACTTTACCCAGATTAAAAAAAATTTTAAAAACCCAGAAGAAGTAATGAGACATAAACTTATGGGGATTCCTCCTGGCAATTTCCATTCTAATTTACAACCTAGGACAATGACTTCCAGAAAGGCTCTGCTGCCCTAGTACCCAGATTGGGGAATGGAGAAATGCTACCTCCTTGTGGCCGTTTCCCACAACAGCAGCTGTGAACCCACTGCAAAAGGTCACTAAATTTTCACCAACTTGCAGTTCTGTAAATGATACCTGCCCTCCAGAAAATTTCTGGGGTCTAAAATCGACCAAAAAATTCAAAAGAGGGCAAGCTTCGAAGAAGACAAGTTCAAGAGCTATATTGTACTCACGGGTTTTTCTTTTAAGAGAAAAGAAAAAGGGGTAGGAATATGACGAATTTAAAAAATTTTAATGACATGCATACCCATATTACAAAAACCTATCAGCTCACAGCAGTCAGAATGGCCATTAGGAAAAATGCTGCAAAAAATAAACCGTGAAGGGAGTGTGGAGAAATGCGTACCTTCGGTTGTAAGGGGGGGCATGTAAAGAGCCACTAATGAAAACACAGTGTAGGTGCTTTGAAAAGGGAAACATTGAGCTACCAGTCAATCAATCACAACCACTGCTTGGCCTATCACCTGAGAAAATGAGAATCAAAAAGTCACAGGCTGGCAAACCTGTACGCCAGCAAGATTTACCATAGCCAGCACTTGGAAGCAATGAAAATGTCCATCAACCGAGGAATGCACCAAGAAGAAGTGGTCCACGTACACAATGGAATGTTACTCTAATAATAAATATAAACTCAATTTAAAAACAAACAAAAGCAAGGAGACATCAACATTTGTGGGTTTATCCGGGCACATTGCACTCTAATTTATAACCGAAGAACACCACTGGCCGGTAGGTCTGTTTCCCTAGTACCAGCATGGGAAACGTAGAAAGGCTGCCGCTCTCTGGCCGTTACCTGCAAAAGCAGGTTTAAAGCCTGAGCTAATGGTCACTTCATATGAACAAGTACTGCAGGGCTGTAAATGAAACCTGCCCTCAAAATGTCTTGAGGGAGATAATGGCCAAAATATTTCAAATGGTGACACATACTTTAAGAAAACACTGTGAAGAAATAAGCTCTAATCACAGCTGGAAAAATAAAAAGATCATGTCTTAAAGCTCAATTTCAACGCATTATGAGACACATGCAAATTCAACCACAAAGAGGTATCAGCTCACACCACTCAGAATAATCATCAGCAAAAACTACAAAGAATAAATCCTGAAGGTGCTGGGAAGAAATACATGCCCTCCACTTTAAGTGGGACGTAACCTGGAAAGAGCCACTAAGGAGAACAGAACAGAGGTGCCTTTAAAAAGTCAACATTGAGCTACCATATGATCCAGCAGACCTATTCCTGGACCTATAAACTAAGAAGACAGAATTGGAAGGACACAGCCACGCAAATCTGCATTGCACACTATTACAATAGCCAAGATATGGAAGTAACCAAAAAGTCCACCGACAGATGGGTGGACAAAGAAGAACTGCTACCTGTACAGATGGAATATGAGCTAGTGAAAAAATGAAACAATGCCATTTGCAGCACCGTAGATGAGTCTAGAAGTAATCACGCAACTTGGAGTAAGTGAGAAAGCGAAAGACACATATCCTATCATATCATATATAGGGGTTACCTAAAAAATGATACAAACAAAGATATTTCCACAGAGAAACACTATCATAGAATCAATATAAAAACGTATGGTTCACCAAATAGAAAGGTGTGAGGAATGGATACATTACCGTATTGAGGTTAACAGAGAGATACAAACACCTGTGAAATATGTAATCACCAAAGACCTAAGCAATACCAAGAGAAGACTACTCAACATTGTTTCATAACCTACCTGGGAAAAGGCTCCGAAGAAGAATAGATATAGGTATATGTGTGATAGAACCACATCTTGCACACCTAGAACAAACAAAACATTGTAATCAAGTTTGCTGTGATAAAAAATAAAAATTAAGTTAAAAATACCAACAAGAAGTAATGAGACATACATTAAAGGGCGTTTTCCTCTCACATGCCATTCTAATTTACAACCTAGAACACCACTTCCAGTAAGGCTCTGTTGACCTAGTAACCAGATTTGGTAAAGGAGAAATGCTGCCGCCATGTGGCCGATTCCCGCAAGAGCAGCTTTTAACCCACAGCTAATGGTCACTTACCATTCACAAGGACTCAGGGCTGTAAAGGACACCTGCCCTCAAAATTGTGCTGAGGTAGGGAATGGATAAAAAAAATTCAAAACAGGCAAAATTTTCAAGAAGATAGTATGAAGAGGTAAGTTTTACTCACTCTCTTTTTAAAGAAAGGAAAATGGATAAAAGCTCAGCCTCAGGAAGTATTAGACTCATGCAATCTAATCTACAAAAAGTCTTCAATTCACACCAGTCGACTGACCATTGGCAAAAAGTCTACAAACAATAAATGCTGAAGAGGTTTTAGAGAACTGTGTACCCTCTAGCTGCTGGTGAGATGTAAAAGGGTTAAACGCTAATAATGAGAACTGGAAAGAGCTGTGTTTAAAAGGAAAAACTGAGGTACCAGTCAATCCAGCAGGCGCACCAATGGGCCTCTCACCTGAGAAGACCAGAATGAAGAAGACCCGGGCTGCAAAAGCTGCACTGCAGCCTTATTCACAATAGACAAGACAGTGAAGCAACCAAAATGTCCATCTACAGATGAAAGGATAAAGAAGAAGTGGTCCATGTACACAATGAATACTAGCCATGGAAAACAATGAAACACTGCTCTTTGAGGCCCCATAGATGATCTTGGAGATAATCACAGAACATGAGGTAAGTCGGAAAGCAAAAGTCCTATATCCTATGATATCACTTATAGGCGTTATCTAATAACTGACACAAATGAACATATTTCCACACAGAAAGTCAATCACAGACTTATTAAAAAAGAACTATGCTTATCTAAAAGTAAAGGTGGGGGGAATGGATAAATGAAGATTAGCATTACCATATGTATACAAATACATATTATATACATATATCAAAAAGACCGACCATATAGCAAGGAAGGATTACGGAACACTGTAATAATTTACAAGGGAAGAGGATCTCTACATAAATAGGTATGTAGAATATGTAGATGAACCAGAGTGTGTACACCTTGGACAAGCAACATTCTAACCATTACCCCAATTGAAAAAATTAAAACAACGAACTAGGAGTAATGAGACATAGACTTATGGGGGGTTTTCCTGGCACATTCCATTCAAATTTACAACCTAGACAAACGACTTCTAGAATGGCTCTGCTGCCCTAGTACCCAGATTTGGGAATGGAGAAATGCTGCATCCTTGTGGCCGTTTCCCACAACAGCAGCTTTAAACCCACTGCAAAAGGTCACTAAATATTCACCAATTGCAGTTCTGTAAATGACACCTGACCTCCAAAAAATACTGAGGTCGAAAATCGACCAAAAAATTCTAGAGTGCAACCTTCCAAAAAGAATATTTGAAGAGGTATATTATACTCACACTTTTTTGCTTTTTTCTTTTAACAGAAAAGAAAAAGCCGTGGAAAAATGATGAATTGTAGGAATTTTTACAAACATGTAAACCCAAATTACAAAAACCTATCAGCTCACACCAGTCATAATGGCCATCAAAAAAAATTCTGCCAACAATAAATGCTGACGTGATTGTGGAGAAATGCGTACCCTTGATTCTAAGGGGGACGTGGTAAGAGCCACTAATGAAAGCACAATAGAGTTGCCTTGAAAAGGTAAACGTTGAGCTACCGTACCAGTCAATCAATCATACCCACTGCTGGGTCTATCACCTGAGAAAATGAAAATCAAAAATCACAGGCTGGCAATCCTGCACTCCAGCAATATTTACCATAGGCAACACTTGGAAGCAACGAAAATGTCCATCGACAGAGGAATGCACCAAGAAGAAGTGGTCCATGTACACAATGGAATATTAGCCATGGAAAACATTGAAGCACTGCTCTTTGAGGCACCATACTTGAGCCTGGAGATAATCACAAAACATGAAGTAGGTCGGAAAGCAAAACACCTATATCCTATATTATCACTTATGGCATTATCTAATAACTGACACAGATGAACATATTTCCAAAGAGAAAGACACTCACAGGCTTAGAAAACAAACTATGCTCATCTGAAAGGAAAGGAGAGGGAAATTGAGAAATGAACATTAGTGTTACCATACATATACAAATACATATTATATACATGTATCAAAAACACCGAACATATAGCAAGGGAGGTCGACGGAACACTGTAATATTTTACATGGGAAGAGGATCTGTACATTAATAGACATACATAATGTACAAATGAACCAGATTGTGTACACCTAGGACAAACAATATTCTAAACTTTACCCAGATTAAAAAAATTTTAAAAACCCAGAAGAAGTAATGAGACATAAACTTATGGGGATTCCTCCTGGCAATTTCCATTCTAATTTACAACCTAGGACAATGACTTCCAGAAAGGCTCTGCTGCCCTAGTACCCAGATTGGGGAATGGAGAAATGCTACCTCCTTGTGGCCGTTTCCCACAACAGCAGCTTTGAACCCACTGCAAAAGGTCACTAAATTTTCACCAAATTGCAGTTCTGTAAATGATACCTGCCCTCCAGAAAATTTCTGGGGTCTAAAATCGACCAAAAAATTCAAAAGAGGGCAAGCTTCGAAGAAGACAAGTTCAAGAGCTATATTGTACTCACGGGTTTTTCTTTTAAGAGAAAAGAAAAAGGGGTAGGAATATGACGAATTTAAAAAATTTTAATGACATGCATACCCATATTACAAAAACCTATCAGCTCACAGCAGTCAGAATGGCCATTAGGAAAAATGCTGCAAAAAATAAACCGTGAAGGGAGTGTGGAGAAATGCGTACCTTCGGTTGTAAGGGGGGGCATGTAAAGAGCCACTAATGAAAACACAGTGTAGGTGCTTTGAAAAGGGAAACATTGAGCTACCAGTCAATCAATCACAACCACTGCTTGGCCTATCACCTGAGAAAATGAGAATCAAAAAGTCACAGGCTGGCAAACCTGTACGCCAGCAAGATTTACCATAGCCAGCACTTGGAAGCAATGAAAATGTCCATCAACCGAGGAATGCACCAAGAAGAAGTGGTCCACGTACACAATGGAATGTTACTCTAATAATAAACTCAATTTAAAAACAAACAAAAGCAAGGAGACATCAACATTTGTGGGTTTATCCGGGCACATTGCACTCTAATTTATAACCGAAGAACACCACTGGCCGGTAGGTCTGTTTCCCTAGTACCAGCATGGGAAACGTAGAAAGGCTGCCGCTCTCTGGCCGTTACCTGCAAAAGCAGGTTTAAAGCCTGAGCTAATGGTCACTTCATATGAACAAGTACTGCAGGGCTGTAAATGAAACCTGCCCTCAAAATGTCTTGAGGGAGATAATGGCCAAAATATTTCAAATGGTGACACATACTTTAAGAAAACACTGAAGAAATAAGCTCTAATCACAGCTGGAAAAATAAAAAGATCATGTCTTAAAGCTCAATTTCAACGCATTATGAGACACATGCAAATTCAACCACAAAGAGGTATCAGCTCACACCACTCAGAATAATCATCAGCAAAAACTACAAAGAATAAATCCTGAAGGTGCTGGGAAGAAATACATGCCCTCCACTTTAAGTGGGACGTAACCTGGAAAGAGCCACTAAGGAGAACAGAACAGAGGTGCCTTTAAAAAGTAAACATTGAGCTACCATATGATCCAGCAGACCTATTCCTGGACCTATAAACTAAGAAGACAGAATTGGAAGGACACAGCCACGCAAATCTGCATTGCACACTATTACAATAGCCAAGATATGGAAGTAACCAAAAAGTCCACCGACAGATGGGTGGACAAAGAAGAACTGCTACCTGTACAGATGGAATATGAGCTAGTGAAAAAATGAAACAATGCCATTTGCAGCACCGTAGATGAGTCTAGAAGTAATCACGCAACTTGGAGTAAGTGAGAAAGCGAAAGACACATATCCTATCATATCATATATAGGGGTTACCTAAAAAATGATACAAACAAAGATATTTCCACAGAGAAACACTATCATAGAATCAATATAAAAACGTATGGTTCACCAAATAGAAAGGTGTGAGGAATGGATACATTACCGTATTGAGGTTAACAGAGAGATACAAACACCTGTGAAATATGTAATCACCAAAGACCTAAGCAATACCAAGAGAAGACTACTCAACATTGTTTCATAACCTACCTGGGAAAAGGCTCCGAAGAAGAATAGATATATGTATATGTGTGATAGAACCACATCTTGCACACCTAGAACAAACAAAACATTGTAATCAAGTTTGCTGTGATAAAAAATAAAAATTAAGTTAAAAATACCAACAAGAAGTAATGAGACATACATTAAAGGGCGTTTTCCTCTCACATGCCATTCTAATTTACAACCTAGAACACCACTTCCAGTAAGGCTCTGTTGACCTAGTAACCAGATTTGGTAAAGGAGAAATGCTGCCGCCATGTGGCCGATTCCCGCAAGAGCAGCTTTTAACCCACAGCTAATGGTCACTTACCATTCACAAGGACTCAGGGCTGTAAAGGACACCTGCCCTCAAAATTGTGCTGAGGTAGGGAATGGATAAAAAAAATTCAAAACAGGCAAAATTTTCAAGAAGATAGTATGAAGAGGTAAGTTTTACTCACTCTCTTTTTAAAGAAAGGAAAATGGATAAAAGCTCAGCCTCAGGAAGTATTAGACTCATGCAATCTAATCTACAAAAAGTCTTCAATTCACACCAGTCGACTGACCATTGGCAAAAAGTCTACAAACAATAAATGCTGAAGAGGTTTTAGAGAACTGTGTACCCTCTAGCTGCTGGTGAGATGTAAAAGGGTTAAACGCTAATAATGAGAACAGGAAAGAGCTGCGTTTAAAAGGAAAAATTGAGGTACCAGTCAATCCAGCAGGCGCACCAATGGGCCTCTCACCTGAGAAGACCAGAATGAAGAAGACCCGGGCTGCAAAAGCTGCACTGCAGCCTTATTCACAATAGACAAGACAGTGAAGCAACCAAAATGTCCATCTACAGATGAAAGGATAAAGAAGAAGTGGTCCATGTACACAATGAATACTAGCCATGGAAAACAATGAAACACTGCTCTTTGAGGCCCCATAGATGATCTTGGAGATAATCACAGAACATGAGGTAAGTCGGAAAGCAAAAGTCCTATATCCTATGATATCACTTATAGGCGTTATCTAATAACTGACACAAATGAACATATTTCCACACAGAAAGTCAATCACAGACTTATTAAAAAAGAACTATGCTTATCTAAAAGTAAAGGTGGGGGGAATGGATAAATGAAGATTAGCGTTACCATATGTATACAAATACATATTATATACATATATCAAAAAGACCGACCATATAGCAAGGAAGGATTACGGAACACTGTAATAATTTACAAGGGAAGAGGATCTCTACATAAATAGGTATGTAGAATATGTAGATGAACCAGAGTGTGTACACCTTGGACAAGCAACATTCTAACCATTACCCCAATTGAAAAAATTAAAACAACGAACTAGGAGTAATGAGACATAGACTTATGGGGGGTTTTCCTGGCACATTCCATTCAAATTTACAACCTAGACAAACGACTTCTAGAATGGCTCTGCTGCCCTAGTACCCAGATTTGGGAATGGAGAAATGCTGCATCCTTGTGGCCGTTTCCCACAACAGCAGCTTTAAACCCACTGCAAAAGGTCACTAAATATTCACCAATTGCAGTTCTGTAAATGACACCTGCCCTCCAAAAAATACTGAGGTCGAAAATCGACCAAAAAATTCTAGAGTGCAACCTTCCAAAAAGAATATTTGAAGAGGTATATTATACTCACACTTTTTTGCTTTTTTCTTTTAACAGAAAAGAAAAAGCCGTGGAAAAATGATGAATTGTAGGAATTTTTACAAACATGTAAACCCAAATTACAAAAACCTATCAGCTCACACCAGTCATAATGGCCATCAAAAAAAATTCTGCCAACAATAAATGCTGACGTGATTGTGGAGAAATGCGTACCCTTGATTCTAAGGGGGACGTGGTAAGAGCCACTAATGAAAGCACAATGGAGTTGCCTTGAAAAGGTAAACGTTGAGCTACCGTACCAGTCAAGCAATCATACCCACTGCTGGGTCTATCACCTGAGAAAATGAAAATCAAAAATCACAGGCTGGCAATCCTGCACTCCAGCAATATTTACCATAGGCAACACTTGGAAGCAACGAAAATGTCCATCGACAGAGGAATGCACCAAGAAGAAGTGGTCCATGTACACAATGGAATATTAGCCATGGAAAACATTGAAGCACTGCTCTTTGAGGCACCATACTTGAGCCTGGAGATAATCACAAAACATGAAGTAGGTCGGAAAGCAAAACACCTATATCCTATATTATCACTTATGGCATTATCTAATAACTGACACAGATGAACATATTTCCAAAGAGAAAGACACTCACAGGCTTAGAAAACAAACTATGCTCATCTGAAAGGAAAGGAGGGGGGAAATTGAGAAATGAACATTAGTGTTACCATACATATACAAATACATATTATATACATGTATCAAAAACACCGAACATATAGCAAGGGAGGTCGACGGAACACTGTAATATTTTACATGGGAAGAGGATCTGTACATTAATAGACATACATAATGTACAAATGAACCAGATTGTGTACACCTAGGACAAACAATATTCTAAACTTTACCCAGATTAAAAAAAATTTTAAAAACCCAGAAGAAGTAATGAGACATAAACTTATGGGGATTCCTCCTGGCAATTTCCATTCTAATTTACAACCTAGGACAATGACTTCCAGAAAGGCTCTGCTGCCCTAGTACCCAGATTGGGGAATGGAGAAATGCTACCTCCTTGTGGCCGTTTCCCACAACAGCAGCTTTGAACCCACTGCAAAAGGTCACTAAATTTTCACCAACTTGCAGTTCTGTAAATGATACCTGCCCTCCAGAAAATTTCTGGGGTCTAAAATCGACCAAAAAATTCAAAAGAGGGCAAGCTTCGAAGAAGACAAGTTCAAGAGCTATATTGTACTCACGGGTTTTTCTTTTAAGAGAAAAGAAAAAGGGGTAGGAATATGACGAATTTAAAAAATTTTAATGACATGCATACCCATATTACAAAAACCTATCAGCTCACAGCAGTCAGAATGGCCATTAGGAAAAATGCTGCAAAAAATAAACCGTGAAGGGAGTGTGGAGAAATGCGTACCTTCGGTTGTAAGGGGGGGCATGTAAAGAGCCACTAATGAAAACACAGTGTAGGTGCTTTGAAAAGGGAAACATTGAGCTACCAGTCAATCAATCACAACCACTGCTTGGCCTATCACCTGAGAAAATGAGAATCAAAAAGTCACAGGCTGGCAAACCTGTACGCCAGCAAGATTTACCATAGCCAGCACTTGGAAGCAATGAAAATGTCCATCAACCGAGGAATGCACCAAGAAGAAGTGGTCCACGTACACAATGGAATGTTACTCTAATAATAAATATAAACTCAATTTAAAAACAAACAAAAGCAAGGAGACATCAACATTTGTGGGTTTATCCGGGCACATTGCACTCTAATTTATAACCGAAGAACACCACTGGCCGGTAGGTCTGTTTCCCTAGTACCAGCATGGGAAACGTAGAAAGGCTGCCGCTCTCTGGCCGTTACCTGCAAAAGCAGGTTTAAAGCCTGAGCTAATGGTCACTTCATATGAACAAGTACTGCAGGGCTGTAAATGAAACCTGCCCTCAAAATGTCTTGAGGGAGATAATGGCCAAAATATTTCAAATGGTGACACATACTTTAAGAAAACACTGTGAAGAAATAAGCTCTAATCACAGCTGGAAAAATAAAAAGATCATGTCTTAAAGCTCAATTTCAACGCATTATGAGACACATGCAAATTCAACCACAAAGAGGTATCAGCTCACACCACTCAGAATAATCATCAGCAAAAACTACAAAGAATAAATCCTGAAGGTGCTGGGAAGAAATACATGCCCTCCACTTTAAGTGGGACGTAACCTGGAAAGAGCCACTAAGGAGAACAGAACAGAGGTGCCTTTAAAAAGTAAACATTGAGCTACCATATGATCCAGCAGACCTATTCCTGGACCTATAAACTAAGAAGACAGAATTGGAAGGACACAGCCACGCAAATCTGCATTGCACACTATTACAATAGCCAAGATATGGAAGTAACCAAAAAGTCCACCGACAGATGGGTGGACAAAGAAGAACTGCTACCTGTACAGATGGAATATGAGCTAGTGAAAAAATGAAACAATGCCATTTGCAGCACCGTAGATGAGTCTAGAAGTAATCACGCAACTTGGAGTAAGTGAGAAAACGAAAGACACATATCCTATCATATCATATATAGGGGTTACCTAAAAAATGATACAAACAAAGATATTTCCACAGAGAAACACTATCATAGAATCAATATAAAAACGTATGGTTCACCAAATAGAAAGGTGTGAGGAATGGATACATTACCGTATTGAGGTTAACAGAGAGATACAAACACCTGTGAAATATGTAATCACCAAAGACCTACGCAATACCAAGAGAAGACTACTCAACATTGTTTCATAACCTACCTGGGAAAAGGCTCCGAAGAAGAATAGATATAGGTATATGTGTGATAGAACCACATCTTGCACACCTAGAACAAACAAAACATTGTAATCAAGTTTGCTGTGATAAAAAATAAAAATTAAGTTAAAAATACCAACAAGAAGTAATGAGACATACATTAAAGGGCGTTTTCCTCTCACATGCCATTCTAATTTACAACCTAGAACACCACTTCCAGTAAGGCTCTGTTGACCTAGTAACCAGATTTGGTAAAGGAGAAATGCTGCCGCCATGTGGCCGATTCCCGCAAGAGCAGCTTTTAACCCACAGCTAATGGTCACTTACCATTCACAAGGACTCAGGGCTGTAAAGGACACCTGCCCTCAAAATTGTGCTGAGGTAGGGAATGGATAAAAAAAATTCAAAACAGGCAAAATTTTCAAGAAGATAGTATGAAGAGGTAAGTTTTACTCACTCTCTTTTTAAAGAAAGGAAAATGGATAAAAGCTCAGCCTCAGGAAGTATTAGACTCATGCAATCTAATCTACAAAAAGTCTTCAACTCACACCAGTCGACTGACCATTGGCAAAAAGTCTACAAACAATAAATGCGGAAGAGGTTTTAGAGAACTGTGTACCCTCTAGCTGCTGGTGAGATGTAAAAGGGTTAAACGCTAATAATGAGAACAGGAAAGAGCTGCGTTTAAAAGGAAAAATTGAGGTACCAGTCAATCCAGCAGGCGCACCAATGGGCCTCTCACCTGAGAAGACCAGAATGAAGAAGACCCGGGCTGCAAAAGCTGCACTGCAGCCTTATTCACAATAGACAAGACAGTGAAGCAACCAAAATGTCCATCTACAGATGAAAGGAAAAAGAAGAAGTGGTCCATGTACACAATGAATACTAGCCATGGAAAACAATGAAACACTGCTCTTTGAGGCCCCATAGATGATCTTGGAGATAATCACAGAACATGAGGTAAGTCGGAAAGCAAAAGTCCTATATCCTATGATATCACTTATAGGCGTTATCTAATAACTGACACAAATGAACATATTTCCACACAGAAAGTCAATCACAGACTTATTAAAAAAGAACTATGCTTATCTAAAAGTAAAGGTGGGGGGAATGGATAAATGAAGATTAGCATTACCATATGTATACAAATACATATTATATACATATATCAAAAAGACCGACCATATAGCAAGGAAGGATTACGGATCACTGTAATAATTTACAAGGGAAGAGGATCTCTACATAAATAGGTATGTAGAATATGTAGTTGAACCAGAGTGTGTACACCTTGGACAAGCAACATTCTAACCATTACCCCAATTGAAAAAATTAAAACAACGAACTAGGAGTAATGAGACATAGACTTATGGGGGGTTTTCCTGGCACATTCCATTCAAATTTACAACCTAGACAAACGACTTCCAGAATGGCTCTGCTGCCCTAGTACCCAGATTTGGGAATGGAGAAATGCTGCATCCTTGTGGCCGTTTCCCACAACAGCAGCTTTAAACCCACTGCAAAAGGTCACTAAATATTCACCAATTGCAGTTCTGTAAATGACACCTGCCCTCCAAAAAATACTGAGGTCGAAAATCGACCAAAAAATTCTAGAGTGCAACCTTCCAAAAGGAAAATTTGAAGAGGTATATTATACTCACACTTTTTTGCTTTTTTCTTTTAATAGAAAAGAAAAAGCCATGGAAAAATGATGAATTGTAGGAATTTTTACAGACATGTAAACCCAAATTACAAAAACCTATCAGCTCACACCAGTCATAATGGCCATCAAAAAAAATTCTGCCAACAATAAATGCTGACGTGATTGTGGAGAAATGCGTACCCTTGATTCTAAGGGGGACGTGGTAAGAGCCACTAATGAAAGCACAATGGAGTTGCCTTGAAAAGGTAAACGTTGAGATACCGTACCAGTCAATCAATCATACCCACTGCTGGGTCTATCACCTGAGAAAATGAAAATCAAAAATCACAGGCTGGCAATCCTGCACTCCAGCAATATTTACCATAGGCAACACTTGGAAGCAACGAAAATGTCCATCGACAGAGGAATGCACCAAGAAGAAGTGGTCCATGTACACAATGGAATATTAGCCATGGAAAACATTGAAGCACTGCTCTTTGAGGCACCATACTTGAGCCTGGAGATAATCACAAAACATGAAGTAGGTCGGAAAGCAAAACACCTATATCCTATATTATCACTTATGGCATTATCTAATAACTGACACAGATGAACATATTTCCAAAGAGAAAGACACTCACAGGCTTAGAAAACAAACTATGCTCATCTGAAAGGAAAGGAGGGGGGAAATTGAGAAATGAACATTAGTGTTACCATACATATACAAATACATATTATATACATGTATCAAAAACACCGAACATATAGCAAGGGAGGTCGACGGAACACTGTAATATTTTACATGGGAAGAGGATCTGTACATTAATAGACATACATAATGTACAAATGAACCAGATTGTGTACACCTAGGACAAACAATATTCTAAACTTTACCCAGATTAAAAAAATTTTAAAAACCCAGAAGAAGTAATGAGACATAAACTTATGGGGATTCCTCCTGGCAATTTCCATTCTAATTTACAACCTAGGACAATGACTTCCAGAAAGGCTCTGCTGCCCTAGTACCCAGATTGGGGAATGGAGAAATGCTACCTCCTTGTGGCCGTTTCCCACAACAGCAGCTTTGAACCCACTGCAAAAGGTCACTAAATTTTCACCAACTTGCAGTTCTGTAAATGATACCTGCCCTCCAGAAAATTTCTGGGGTCAAAAATCGACCAAAAAATTCAAAAGAGGGCAAGCTTCGAAGAAGACAAGTTCAAGAGCTATATTGTACTCACGGGTTTTTCTTTTAAGAGAAAAGAAAAAGGGGTAGGAATATGACGAATTTAAAAAATTTTAATGACATGCATACCCATATTACAAAAACCTATCAGCTCACAGCAGTCAGAATGGCCATTAGGAAAAATGCTGCAAAAAATAAACCGTGAAGGGAGTGTGGAGAAATGCGTACCTTCGGTTGTAAGGGGGGGCATGTAAAGAGCCACTAATGAAAACACAGTGTAGGTGCTTTGAAAAGGGAAACATTGAGCTACCAGTCAATCAATCACAACCACTGCTTGGCCTATCACCTGAGAAAATGAGAATCAAAAAGTCACAGGCTGGCAAACCTGTACGCCAGCAAGATTTACCATAGCCAGCACTTGGAAGCAATGAAAATGTCCATCAACCGAGGAATGCACCAAGAAGAAGTGGTCCACGTACACAATGGAATGTTACTCTAATAATAAATATAAACTCAATTTAAAAACAAACAAAAGCAAGGAGACATCAACATTTGTGGGTTTATCCGGGCACATTGCACTCTAATTTATAACCGAAGAACACCACTGGCCGGTAGGTCTGTTTCCCTAGTACCAGCATGGGAAACGTAGAAAGGCTGCCGCTCTCTGGCCGTTACCTGCAAAAGCAGGTTTAAAGCCTGAGCTAATGGTCACTTCATATGAACAAGTACTGCAGGGCTGTAAATGAAACCTGCCCTCAAAATGTCTTGAGGGAGATAATGGCCAAAATATTTCAAATGGTGACACATACTTTAAGAAAACACTGTGAAGAAATAAGCTCTAATCACAGCTGGAAAAATAAAAAGATCATGTCTTAAAGCTCAATTTCAACGCATTATGAGACACATGCAAATTCAACCACAAAGAGGTATCAGCTCACACCACTCAGAATAATCATCAGCAAAAACTACAAAGAATAAATCCTGAAGGTGCTGGGAAGAAATACATGCCCTCCACTTTAAGTGGGACGTAACCTGGAAAGAGCCACTAAGGAGAACAGAACAGAGGTGCCTTTAAAAAGTCAACATTGAGCTACCATATGATCCAGCAGACCTATTCCTGGACCTATAAACTAAGAAGACAGAATTGGAAGGACACAGCCACGCAAATCTGCATTGCACACTATTACAATAGCCAAGATATGGAAGTAACCAAAAAGTCCACCGACAGATGGGTGGACAAAGAAGAACTGCTACCTGTACAGATGGAATATGAGCTAGTGAAAAAATGAAACAATGCCATTTGCAGCACCGTAGATGAGTCTAGAAGTAATCACGCAACTTGGAGTAAGTGAGAAAGCGAAAGACACATATCCTATCATATCATATATAGGGGTTACCTAAAAAATGATACAAACAAAGATATTTCCACAGAGAAACACTATCATAGAATCAATATAAAAACGTATGGTTCACCAAATAGAAAGGTGTGAGGAATGGATACATTACCGTATTGAGGTTAACAGAGAGATACAAACACCTGTGAAATATGTAATCACCAAAGACCTAAGCAATACCAAGAGAAGACTACTCAACATTGTTTCATAACCTACCTGGGAAAAGGCTCCGAAGAAGAATAGATATAGGTATATGTGTGATAGAACCACATCTTGCACACCTAGAACAAACAAAACATTGTAATCAAGTTTGCTGTGATAAAAAATAAAAATTAAGTTAAAAATACCAACAAGAAGTAATGAGACATACATTAAAGGGCGTTTTCCTCTCACATGCCATTCTAATTTACAACCTAGAACACCACTTCCAGTAAGGCTCTGTTGACCTAGTAACCAGATTTGGTAAAGGAGAAATGCTGCCGCCATGTGGCCGATTCCCGCAAGAGCAGCTTTTAACCCACAGCTAATGGTCACTTACCATTCACAAGGACTCAGGGCTGTAAAGGACACCTGCCCTCAAAATTGTGCTGAGGTAGGGAATGGATAAAAAAAATTCAAAACAGGCAAAATTTTCAAGAAGATAGTATGAAGAGGTAAGTTTTACTCACTCTCTTTTTAAAGAAAGGAAAATGGATAAAAGCTCAGCCTCAGGAAGTATTAGACTCATGCAATCTAATCTACAAAAAGTCTTCAATTCACACCAGTCGACTGACCATTGGCAAAAAGTCTACAAACAATAAATGCTGAAGAGGTTTTAGAGAACTGTGTACCCTCTAGCTGCTGGTGAGATGTAAAAGGGTTAAACGCTAATAATGAGAACAGGAAAGAGCTGCGTTTAAAAGGAAAAATTGAGGTACCAGTCAATCCAGCAGGCGCACCAATGGGCCTCTCACCTGAGAAGACCAGAATGAAGAAGACCCGGGCTGCAAAAGCTGCACTGCAGCCTTATTCACAATAGACAAGACAGTGAAGCAACCAAAATGTCCATCTACAGATGAAAGGATAAAGAAGAAGTGGTCCATGTACACAATGAATACTAGCCATGGAAAACAATGAAACACTGCTCTTTGAGGCCCCATAGATGATCTTGGAGATAATCACAGAACATGAGGTAAGTCGGAAAGCAAAAGTCCTATATCCTATGATATCACTTATAGGCGTTATCTAATAACTGACACAAATGAACATATTTCCACACAGAAAGTCAATCACAGACTTATTAAAAAAGAACTATGCTTATCTAAAAGTAAAGGTGGGGGGAATGGATAAATGAAGATTAGCGTTACCATATGTATACAAATACATATTATATACATATATCAAAAAGACCGACCATATAGCAAGGAAGGATTACGGAACACTGTAATAATTTACAAGGGAAGAGGATCTCTACATAAATAGGTATGTAGAATATGTAGATGAACCAGAGTGTGTACACCTTGGACAAGCAACATTCTAACCATTACCCCAACTGAAAAAATTAAAACAACGAACTAGGAGTAATGAGACATAGACTTATGGGGGGTTTTCCTGGCACATTCCATTCAAATTTACAACCTAGACAAACGACTTCTAGAATGGCTCTGCTGCCCTAGTACCCAGATTTGGGAATGGAGAAATGCTGCATCCTTGTGGCCGTTTCCCACAACAGCAGCTTTAAACCCACTGCAAAAGGTCACTAAATATTCACCAATTGCAGTTCTGTAAATGACACCTGACCTCCAAAAAATACTGAGGTCGAAAATCGACCAAAAAATTCTAGAGTGCAACCTTCCAAAAAGAATATTTGAAGAGGTATATTATACTCACACTTTTTTGCTTTTTTCTTTTAACAGAAAAGAAAAAGCCGTGGAAAAATGATGAATTGTAGGAATTTTTACAAACATGTAAACCCAAATTACAAAAACCTATCAGCTCACACCAGTCATAATGGCCATCAAAAAAAATTCTGCCAACAATAAATGCTGACGTGATTGTGGAGAAATGCGTACCCTTGATTCTAAGGGGGACGTGGTAAGAGCCACTAATGAAAGCACAATGGAGTTGCCTTGAAAAGGTAAACGTTGAGCTACCGTACCAGTCAATCAATCATACCCACTGCTGGGTCTATCACCTGAGAAAATGAAAATCAAAAATCACAGGCTGGCAATCCTGCACTCCAGCAATATTTACCATAGGCAACACTTGGAAGCAACGAAAATGTCCATCGACAGAGGAATGCACCAAGAAGAAGTGGTCCATGTACACAATGGAATATTAGCCATGGAAAACATTGAAGCACTGCTCTTTGAGGCACCATACTTGAGCCTGGAGATAATCACAAAACATGAAGTAGGTCGGAAAGCAAAACACCTATATCCTATATTATCACTTATGGCATTATCTAATAACTGACACAGATGAACATATTTCCAAAGAGAAAGACACTCACAGGCTTAGAAAACAAACTATGCTCATCTGAAAGGAAAGGAGGGGGGAAATTGAGAAATGAACATTAGTGTTACCATACATATACAAATACATATTATATACATGTATCAAAAACACCGAACATATAGCAAGGGAGGTCGACGGAACACTGTAATATTTTACATGGGAAGAGGATCTGTACATTAATAGACATACATAATGTACAAATGAACCAGATTGTGTACACCTAGGACAAACAATATTCTAAACTTTACCCAGATTAAAAAAATTTTAAAAACCCAGAAGAAGTAATGAGACATAAACTTATGGGGATTCCTCCTGGCAATTTCCATTCTAATTTACAACCTAGGACAATGACTTCCAGAAAGGCTCTGCTGCCCTAGTACCCAGATTGGGGAATGGAGAAATGCTACCTCCTTGTGGCCGTTTCCCACAACAGCAGCTTTGAACCCACTGCAAAAGGTCACTAAATTTTCACCAACTTGCAGTTCTGTAAATGATACCTGCCCTCCAGAAAATTTCTGGGGTCAAAAATCGACCAAAAAATTCAAAAGAGGGCAAGCTTCGAAGAAGACAAGTTCAAGAGCTATATTGTACTCACGGGTTTTTCTTTTAAGAGAAAAGAAAAAGGGGTAGGAATATGACGAATTTAAAAAATTTTAATGACATGCATACCCATATTACAAAAACCTATCAGCTCACAGCAGTCAGAATGGCCATTAGGAAAAATGCTGCAAAAAATAAACCGTGAAGGGAGTGTGGAGAAATGCGTACCTTCGGTTGTAAGGGGGGGCATGTAAAGAGCCACTAATGAAAACACAGTGTAGGTGCTTTGAAAAGGGAAACATTGAGCTACCAGTCAATCAATCACAACCACTGCTTGGCCTATCACCTGAGAAAATGAGAATCAAAAAGTCACAGGCTGGCAAACCTGTACGCCAGCAAGATTTACCATAGCCAGCACTTGGAAGCAATGAAAATGTCCATCAACCGAGGAATGCACCAAGAAGAAGTGGTCCACGTACACAATGGAATGTTACTCTAATAATAAATATAAACTCAATTTAAAAACAAACAAAAGCAAGGAGACATCAACATTTGTGGGTTTATCCGGGCACATTGCACTCTAATTTATAACCGAAGAACACCACTGGCCGGTAGGTCTGTTTCCCTAGTACCAGCATGGGAAACGTAGAAAGGCTGCCGCTCTCTGGCCGTTACCTGCAAAAGCAGGTTTAAAGCCTGAGCTAATGGTCACTTCATATGAACAAGTACTGCAGGGCTGTAAATGAAACCTGCCCTCAAAATGTCTTGAGGGAGATAATGGCCAAAATATTTCAAATGGTGACACATACTTTAAGAAAACACTGAAGAAATAAGCTCTAATCACAGCTGGAAAAATAAAAAGATCATGTCTTAAAGCTCAATTTCAACGCATTATGAGACACATGCAAATTCAACCACAAAGAGGTATCAGCTCACACCACTCAGAATAATCATCAGCAAAAACTACAAAGAATAAATCCTGAAGGTGCTGGGAAGAAATACATGCCCTCCACTTTAAGTGGGACGTAACCTGGAAAGAGCCACTAAGGAGAACAGAACAGAGGTGCCTTTAAAAAGTAAACATTGAGCTACCATATGATCCAGCAGACCTATTCCTGGACCTATAAACTAAGAAGACAGAATTGGAAGGACACAGCCACGCAAATCTGCATTGCACACTATTACAATAGCCAAGATATGGAAGTAACCAAAAAGTCCACCGACAGATGGGTGGACAAAGAAGAACTGCTACCTGTACAGATGGAATATGAGCTAGTGAAAAAATGAAACAATGCCATTTGCAGCACCGTAGATGAGTCTAGAAGTAATCACGCAACTTGGAGTAAGTGAGAAAGCGAAAGACACATATCCTATCATATCATATATAGGGGTTACCTAAAAAATGATACAAACAAAGATATTTCCACAGAGAAACACTATCATAGAATCAATATAAAAACGTATGGTTCACCAAATAGAAAGGTGTGAGGAATGGATACATTACCGTATTGAGGTTAACAGAGAGATACAAACACCTGTGAAATATGTAATCACCAAAGACCTAAGCAATACCAAGAGAAGACTACTCAACATTGTTTCATAACCTACCTGGGAAAAGGCTCCGAAGAAGAATAGATATATGTATATGTGTGATAGAACCACATCTTGCACACCTAGAACAAACAAAACATTGTAATCAAGTTTGCTGTGATAAAAAATAAAAATTAAGTTAAAAATACCAACAAGAAGTAATGAGACATACATTAAAGGGCGTTTTCCTCTCACATGCCATTCTAATTTACAACCTAGAACACCACTTCCAGTAAGGCTCTGTTGACCTAGTAACCAGATTTGGTAAAGGAGAAATGCTGCCGCCATGTGGCCGATTCCCGCAAGAGCAGCTTTTAACCCACAGCTAATGGTCACTTACCATTCACAAGGACTCAGGGCTGTAAAGGACACCTGCCCTCAAAATTGTGCTGAGGTAGGGAATGGATAAAAAAAATTCAAAACAGGCAAAATTTTCAAGAAGATAGTATGAAGAGGTAAGTTTTACTCACTCTCTTTTTAAAGAAAGGAAAATGGATAAAAGCTCAGCCTCAGGAAGTATTAGACTCATGCAATCTAATCTACAAAAAGTCTTCAATTCACACCAGTCGACTGACCATTGGCAAAAAGTCTACAAACAATAAATGCTGAAGAGGTTTTAGAGAACTGTGTACCCTCTAGCTGCTGGTGAGATGTAAAAGGGTTAAACGCTAATAATGAGAACAGGAAAGAGCTGCGTTTAAAAGGAAAAATTGAGGTACCAGTCAATCCAGCAGGCGCACCAATGGGCCTCTCACCTGAGAAGACCAGAATGAAGAAGACCCGGGCTGCAAAAGCTGCACTGCAGCCTTATTCACAATAGACAAGACAGTGAAGCAACCAAAATGTCCATCTACAGATGAAAGGATAAAGAAGAAGTGGTCCATGTACACAATGAATACTAGCCATGGAAAACAATGAAACACTGCTCTTTGAGGCCCCATAGATGATCTTGGAGATAATCACAGAACATGAGGTAAGTCGGAAAGCAAAAGTCCTATATCCTATGATATCACTTATAGGCGTTATCTAATAACTGACACAAATGAACATATTTCCACACAGAAAGTCAATCACAGACTTATTAAAAAAGAACTATGCTTATCTAAAAGTAAAGGTGGGGGGAATGGATAAATGAAGATTAGCGTTACCATATGTATACAAATACATATTATATACATATATCAAAAAGACCGACCATATAGCAAGGAAGGATTACGGAACACTGTAATAATTTACAAGGGAAGAGGATCTCTACATAAATAGGTATGTAGAATATGTAGATGAACCAGAGTGTGTACACCTTGGACAAGCAACATTCTAACCATTACCCCAATTGAAAAAATTAAAACAACGAACTAGGAGTAATGAGACATAGACTTATGGGGGGTTTTCCTGGCACATTCCATTCAAATTTACAACCTAGACAAACGACTTCTAGAATGGCTCTGCTGCCCTAGTACCCAGATTTGGGAATGGAGAAATGCTGCATCCTTGTGGCCGTTTCCCACAACAGCAGCTTTAAACCCACTGCAAAAGGTCACTAAATATTCACCAATTGCAGTTCTGTAAATGACACCTGCCCTCCAAAAAATACTGAGGTCGAAAATCGACCAAAAAATTCTAGAGTGCAACCTTCCAAAAAGAATATTTGAAGAGGTATATTATACTCACACTTTTTTGCTTTTTTCTTTTAACAGAAAAGAAAAAGCCGTGGAAAAATGATGAATTGTAGGAATTTTTACAAACATGTAAACCCAAATTACAAAAACCTATCAGCTCACACCAGTCATAATGGCCATCAAAAAAAATTCTGCCAACAATAAATGCTGACGTGATTGTGGAGAAATGCGTACCCTTGATTCTAAGGGGGACGTGGTAAGAGCCACTAATGAAAGCACAATGGAGTTGCCTTGAAAAGGTAAACGTTGAGCTACCGTACCAGTCAAGCAATCATACCCACTGCTGGGTCTATCACCTGAGAAAATGAAAATCAAAAATCACAGGCTGGCAATCCTGCACTCCAGCAATATTTACCATAGGCAACACTTGGAAGCAACGAAAATGTCCATCGACAGAGGAATGCACCAAGAAGAAGTGGTCCATGTACACAATGGAATATTAGCCATGGAAAACATTGAAGCACTGCTCTTTGAGGCACCATACTTGAGCCTGGAGATAATCACAAAACATGAAGTAGGTCGGAAAGCAAAACACCTATATCCTATATTATCACTTATGGCATTATCTAATAACTGACACAGATGAACATATTTCCAAAGAGAAAGACACTCACAGGCTTAGAAAACAAACTATGCTCATCTGAAAGGAAAGGAGGGGGGAAATTGAGAAATGAACATTAGTGTTACCATACATATACAAATACATATTATATACATGTATCAAAAACACCGAACATATAGCAAGGGAGGTCGACGGAACACTGTAATATTTTACATGGGAAGAGGATCTGTACATTAATAGACATACATAATGTACAAATGAACCAGATTGTGTACACCTAGGACAAACAATATTCTAAACTTTACCCAGATTAAAAAAAATTTTAAAAACCCAGAAGAAGTAATGAGACATAAACTTATGGGGATTCCTCCTGGCAATTTCCATTCTAATTTACAACCTAGGACAATGACTTCCAGAAAGGCTCTGCTGCCCTAGTACCCAGATTGGGGAATGGAGAAATGCTACCTCCTTGTGGCCGTTTCCCACAACAGCAGCTTTGAACCCACTGCAAAAGGTCACTAAATTTTCACCAACTTGCAGTTCTGTAAATGATACCTGCCCTCCAGAAAATTTCTGGGGTCTAAAATCGACCAAAAAATTCAAAAGAGGGCAAGCTTCGAAGAAGACAAGTTCAAGAGCTATATTGTACTCACGGGTTTTTCTTTTAAGAGAAAAGAAAAAGGGGTAGGAATATGACGAATTTAAAAAATTTTAATGACATGCATACCCATATTACAAAAACCTATCAGCTCACAGCAGTCAGAATGGCCATTAGGAAAAATGCTGCAAAAAATAAACCGTGAAGGGAGTGTGGAGAAATGCGTACCTTCGGTTGTAAGGGGGGGCATGTAAAGAGCCACTAATGAAAACACAGTGTAGGTGCTTTGAAAAGGGAAACATTGAGCTACCAGTCAATCAATCACAACCACTGCTTGGCCTATCACCTGAGAAAATGAGAATCAAAAAGTCACAGGCTGGCAAACCTGTACGCCAGCAAGATTTACCATAGCCAGCACTTGGAAGCAATGAAAATGTCCATCAACCGAGGAATGCACCAAGAAGAAGTGGTCCACGTACACAATGGAATGTTACTCTAATAATAAATATAAACTCAATTTAAAAACAAACAAAAGCAAGGAGACATCAACATTTGTGGGTTTATCCGGGCACATTGCACTCTAATTTATAACCGAAGAACACCACTGGCCGGTAGGTCTGTTTCCCTAGTACCAGCATGGGAAACGTAGAAAGGCTGCCGCTCTCTGGCCGTTACCTGCAAAAGCAGGTTTAAAGCCTGAGCTAATGGTCACTTCATATGAACAAGTACTGCAGGGCTGTAAATGAAACCTGCCCTCAAAATGTCTTGAGGGAGATAATGGCCAAAATATTTCAAATGGTGACACATACTTTAAGAAAACACTGTGAAGAAATAAGCTCTAATCACAGCTGGAAAAATAAAAAGATCATGTCTTAAAGCTCAATTTCAACGCATTATGAGACACATGCAAATTCAACCACAAAGAGGTATCAGCTCACACCACTCAGAATAATCATCAGCAAAAACTACAAAGAATAAATCCTGAAGGTGCTGGGAAGAAATACATGCCCTCCACTTTAAGTGGGACGTAACCTGGAAAGAGCCACTAAGGAGAACAGAACAGAGGTGCCTTTAAAAAGTAAACATTGAGCTACCATATGATCCAGCAGACCTATTCCTGGACCTATAAACTAAGAAGACAGAATTGGAAGGACACAGCCACGCAAATCTGCATTGCACACTATTACAATAGCCAAGATATGGAAGTAACCAAAAAGTCCACCGACAGATGGGTGGACAAAGAAGAACTGCTACCTGTACAGATGGAATATGAGCTAGTGAAAAAATGAAACAATGCCATTTGCAGCACCGTAGATGAGTCTAGAAGTAATCACGCAACTTGGAGTAAGTGAGAAAACGAAAGACACATATCCTATCATATCATATATAGGGGTTACCTAAAAAATGATACAAACAAAGATATTTCCACAGAGAAACACTATCATAGAATCAATATAAAAACGTATGGTTCACCAAATAGAAAGGTGTGAGGAATGGATACATTACCGTATTGAGGTTAACAGAGAGATACAAACACCTGTGAAATATGTAATCACCAAAGACCTACGCAATACCAAGAGAAGACTACTCAACATTGTTTCATAACCTACCTGGGAAAAGGCTCCGAAGAAGAATAGATATAGGTATATGTGTGATAGAACCACATCTTGCACACCTAGAACAAACAAAACATTGTAATCAAGTTTGCTGTGATAAAAAATAAAAATTAAGTTAAAAATACCAACAAGAAGTAATGAGACATACATTAAAGGGCGTTTTCCTCTCACATGCCATTCTAATTTACAACCTAGAACACCACTTCCAGTAAGGCTCTGTTGACCTAGTAACCAGATTTGGTAAAGGAGAAATGCTGCCGCCATGTGGCCGATTCCCGCAAGAGCAGCTTTTAACCCACAGCTAATGGTCACTTACCATTCACAAGGACTCAGGGCTGTAAAGGACACCTGCCCTCAAAATTGTGCTGAGGTAGGGAATGGATAAAAAAAATTCAAAACAGGCAAAATTTTCAAGAAGATAGTATGAAGAGGTAAGTTTTACTCACTCTCTTTTTAAAGAAAGGAAAATGGATAAAAGCTCAGCCTCAGGAAGTATTAGACTCATGCAATCTAATCTACAAAAAGTCTTCAACTCACACCAGTCGACTGACCATTGGCAAAAAGTCTACAAACAATAAATGCGGAAGAGGTTTTAGAGAACTGTGTACCCTCTAGCTGCTGGTGAGATGTAAAAGGGTTAAACGCTAATAATGAGAACAGGAAAGAGCTGCGTTTAAAAGGAAAAATTGAGGTACCAGTCAATCCAGCAGGCGCACCAATGGGCCTCTCACCTGAGAAGACCAGAATGAAGAAGACCCGGGCTGCAAAAGCTGCACTGCAGCCTTATTCACAATAGACAAGACAGTGAAGCAACCAAAATGTCCATCTACAGATGAAAGGAAAAAGAAGAAGTGGTCCATGTACACAATGAATACTAGCCATGGAAAACAATGAAACACTGCTCTTTGAGGCCCCATAGATGATCTTGGAGATAATCACAGAACATGAGGTAAGTCGGAAAGCAAAAGTCCTATATCCTATGATATCACTTATAGGCGTTATCTAATAACTGACACAAATGAACATATTTCCACACAGAAAGTCAATCACAGACTTATTAAAAAAGAACTATGCTTATCTAAAAGTAAAGGTGGGGGGAATGGATAAATGAAGATTAGCATTACCATATGTATACAAATACATATTATATACATATATCAAAAAGACCGACCATATAGCAAGGAAGGATTACGGATCACTGTAATAATTTACAAGGGAAGAGGATCTCTACATAAATAGGTATGTAGAATATGTAGTTGAACCAGAGTGTGTACACCTTGGACAAGCAACATTCTAACCATTACCCCAATTGAAAAAATTAAAACAACGAACTAGGAGTAATGAGACATAGACTTATGGGGGGTTTTCCTGGCACATTCCATTCAAATTTACAACCTAGACAAACGACTTCCAGAATGGCTCTGCTGCCCTAGTACCCAGATTTGGGAATGGAGAAATGCTGCATCCTTGTGGCCGTTTCCCACAACAGCAGCTTTAAACCCACTGCAAAAGGTCACTAAATATTCACCAATTGCAGTTCTGTAAATGACACCTGCCCTCCAAAAAATACTGAGGTCGAAAATCGACCAAAAAATTCTAGAGTGCAACCTTCCAAAAGGAAAATTTGAAGAGGTATATTATACTCACACTTTTTTGCTTTTTTCTTTTAATAGAAAAGAAAAAGCCATGGAAAAATGATGAATTGTAGGAATTTTTACAGACATGTAAACCCAAATTACAAAAACCTATCAGCTCACACCAGTCATAATGGCCATCAAAAAAAATTCTGCCAACAATAAATGCTGACGTGATTGTGGAGAAATGCGTACCCTTGATTCTAAGGGGGACGTGGTAAGAGCCACTAATGAAAGCACAATGGAGTTGCCTTGAAAAGGTAAACGTTGAGATACCGTACCAGTCAATCAATCATACCCACTGCTGGGTCTATCACCTGAGAAAATGAAAATCAAAAATCACAGGCTGGCAATCCTGCACTCCAGCAATATTTACCATAGGCAACACTTGGAAGCAACGAAAATGTCCATCGACAGAGGAATGCACCAAGAAGAAGTGGTCCATGTACACAATGGAATATTAGCCATGGAAAACATTGAAGCACTGCTCTTTGAGGCACCATACTTGAGCCTGGAGATAATCACAAAACATGAAGTAGGTCGGAAAGCAAAACACCTATATCCTATATTATCACTTATGGCATTATCTAATAACTGACACAGATGAACATATTTCCAAAGAGAAAGACACTCACAGGCTTAGAAAACAAACTATGCTCATCTGAAAGGAAAGGAGGGGGGAAATTGAGAAATGAACATTAGTGTTACCATACATATACAAATACATATTATATACATGTATCAAAAACACCGAACATATAGCAAGGGAGGTCGACGGAACACTGTAATATTTTACATGGGAAGAGGATCTGTACATTAATAGACATACATAATGTACAAATGAACCAGATTGTGTACACCTAGGACAAACAATATTCTAAACTTTACCCAGATTAAAAAAATTTTAAAAACCCAGAAGAAGTAATGAGACATAAACTTATGGGGATTCCTCCTGGCAATTTCCATTCTAATTTACAACCTAGGACAATGACTTCCAGAAAGGCTCTGCTGCCCTAGTACCCAGATTGGGGAATGGAGAAATGCTACCTCCTTGTGGCCGTTTCCCACAACAGCAGCTTTGAACCCACTGCAAAAGGTCACTAAATTTTCACCAACTTGCAGTTCTGTAAATGATACCTGCCCTCCAGAAAATTTCTGGGGTCAAAAATCGACCAAAAAATTCAAAAGAGGGCAAGCTTCGAAGAAGACAAGTTCAAGAGCTATATTGTACTCACGGGTTTTTCTTTTAAGAGAAAAGAAAAAGGGGTAGGAATATGACGAATTTAAAAAATTTTAATGACATGCATACCCATATTACAAAAACCTATCAGCTCACAGCAGTCAGAATGGCCATTAGGAAAAATGCTGCAAAAAATAAACCGTGAAGGGAGTGTGGAGAAATGCGTACCTTCGGTTGTAAGGGGGGGCATGTAAAGAGCCACTAATGAAAACACAGTGTAGGTGCTTTGAAAAGGGAAACATTGAGCTACCAGTCAATCAATCACAACCACTGCTTGGCCTATCACCTGAGAAAATGAGAATCAAAAAGTCACAGGCTGGCAAACCTGTACGCCAGCAAGATTTACCATAGCCAGCACTTGGAAGCAATGAAAATGTCCATCAACCGAGGAATGCACCAAGAAGAAGTGGTCCACGTACACAATGGAATGTTACTCTAATAATAAATATAAACTCAATTTAAAAACAAACAAAAGCAAGGAGACATCAACATTTGTGGGTTTATCCGGGCACATTGCACTCTAATTTATAACCGAAGAACACCACTGGCCGGTAGGTCTGTTTCCCTAGTACCAGCATGGGAAACGTAGAAAGGCTGCCGCTCTCTGGCCGTTACCTGCAAAAGCAGGTTTAAAGCCTGAGCTAATGGTCACTTCATATGAACAAGTACTGCAGGGCTGTAAATGAAACCTGCCCTCAAAATGTCTTGAGGGAGATAATGGCCAAAATATTTCAAATGGTGACACATACTTTAAGAAAACACTGTGAAGAAATAAGCTCTAATCACAGCTGGAAAAATAAAAAGATCATGTCTTAAAGCTCAATTTCAACGCATTATGAGACACATGCAAATTCAACCACAAAGAGGTATCAGCTCACACCACTCAGAATAATCATCAGCAAAAACTACAAAGAATAAATCCTGAAGGTGCTGGGAAGAAATACATGCCCTCCACTTTAAGTGGGACGTAACCTGGAAAGAGCCACTAAGGAGAACAGAACAGAGGTGCCTTTAAAAAGTCAACATTGAGCTACCATATGATCCAGCAGACCTATTCCTGGACCTATAAACTAAGAAGACAGAATTGGAAGGACACAGCCACGCAAATCTGCATTGCACACTATTACAATAGCCAAGATATGGAAGTAACCAAAAAGTCCACCGACAGATGGGTGGACAAAGAAGAACTGCTACCTGTACAGATGGAATATGAGCTAGTGAAAAAATGAAACAATGCCATTTGCAGCACCGTAGATGAGTCTAGAAGTAATCACGCAACTTGGAGTAAGTGAGAAAGCGAAAGACACATATCCTATCATATCATATATAGGGGTTACCTAAAAAATGATACAAACAAAGATATTTCCACAGAGAAACACTATCATAGAATCAATATAAAAACGTATGGTTCACCAAATAGAAAGGTGTGAGGAATGGATACATTACCGTATTGAGGTTAACAGAGAGATACAAACACCTGTGAAATATGTAATCACCAAAGACCTAAGCAATACCAAGAGAAGACTACTCAACATTGTTTCATAACCTACCTGGGAAAAGGCTCCGAAGAAGAATAGATATAGGTATATGTGTGATAGAACCACATCTTGCACACCTAGAACAAACAAAACATTGTAATCAAGTTTGCTGTGATAAAAAATAAAAATTAAGTTAAAAATACCAACAAGAAGTAATGAGACATACATTAAAGGGCGTTTTCCTCTCACATGCCATTCTAATTTACAACCTAGAACACCACTTCCAGTAAGGCTCTGTTGACCTAGTAACCAGATTTGGTAAAGGAGAAATGCTGCCGCCATGTGGCCGATTCCCGCAAGAGCAGCTTTTAACCCACAGCTAATGGTCACTTACCATTCACAAGGACTCAGGGCTGTAAAGGACACCTGCCCTCAAAATTGTGCTGAGGTAGGGAATGGATAAAAAAAATTCAAAACAGGCAAAATTTTCAAGAAGATAGTATGAAGAGGTAAGTTTTACTCACTCTCTTTTTAAAGAAAGGAAAATGGATAAAAGCTCAGCCTCAGGAAGTATTAGACTCATGCAATCTAATCTACAAAAAGTCTTCAATTCACACCAGTCGACTGACCATTGGCAAAAAGTCTACAAACAATAAATGCTGAAGAGGTTTTAGAGAACTGTGTACCCTCTAGCTGCTGGTGAGATGTAAAAGGGTTAAACGCTAATAATGAGAACAGGAAAGAGCTGCGTTTAAAAGGAAAAATTGAGGTACCAGTCAATCCAGCAGGCGCACCAATGGGCCTCTCACCTGAGAAGACCAGAATGAAGAAGACCCGGGCTGCAAAAGCTGCACTGCAGCCTTATTCACAATAGACAAGACAGTGAAGCAACCAAAATGTCCATCTACAGATGAAAGGATAAAGAAGAAGTGGTCCATGTACACAATGAATACTAGCCATGGAAAACAATGAAACACTGCTCTTTGAGGCCCCATAGATGATCTTGGAGATAATCACAGAACATGAGGTAAGTCGGAAAGCAAAAGTCCTATATCCTATGATATCACTTATAGGCGTTATCTAATAACTGACACAAATGAACATATTTCCACACAGAAAGTCAATCACAGACTTATTAAAAAAGAACTATGCTTATCTAAAAGTAAAGGTGGGGGGAATGGATAAATGAAGATTAGCGTTACCATATGTATACAAATACATATTATATACATATATCAAAAAGACCGACCATATAGCAAGGAAGGATTACGGAACACTGTAATAATTTACAAGGGAAGAGGATCTCTACATAAATAGGTATGTAGAATATGTAGATGAACCAGAGTGTGTACACCTTGGACAAGCAACATTCTAACCATTACCCCAACTGAAAAAATTAAAACAACGAACTAGGAGTAATGAGACATAGACTTATGGGGGGTTTTCCTGGCACATTCCATTCAAATTTACAACCTAGACAAACGACTTCTAGAATGGCTCTGCTGCCCTAGTACCCAGATTTGGGAATGGAGAAATGCTGCATCCTTGTGGCCGTTTCCCACAACAGCAGCTTTAAACCCACTGCAAAAGGTCACTAAATATTCACCAATTGCAGTTCTGTAAATGACACCTGACCTCCAAAAAATACTGAGGTCGAAAATCGACCAAAAAATTCTAGAGTGCAACCTTCCAAAAAGAATATTTGAAGAGGTATATTATACTCACACTTTTTTGCTTTTTTCTTTTAACAGAAAAGAAAAAGCCGTGGAAAAATGATGAATTGTAGGAATTTTTACAAACATGTAAACCCAAATTACAAAAACCTATCAGCTCACACCAGTCATAATGGCCATCAAAAAAAATTCTGCCAACAATAAATGCTGACGTGATTGTGGAGAAATGCGTACCCTTGATTCTAAGGGGGACGTGGTAAGAGCCACTAATGAAAGCACAATGGAGTTGCCTTGAAAAGGTAAACGTTGAGCTACCGTACCAGTCAATCAATCATACCCACTGCTGGGTCTATCACCTGAGAAAATGAAAATCAAAAATCACAGGCTGGCAATCCTGCACTCCAGCAATATTTACCATAGGCAACACTTGGAAGCAACGAAAATGTCCATCGACAGAGGAATGCACCAAGAAGAAGTGGTCCATGTACACAATGGAATATTAGCCATGGAAAACATTGAAGCACTGCTCTTTGAGGCACCATACTTGAGCCTGGAGATAATCACAAAACATGAAGTAGGTCGGAAAGCAAAACACCTATATCCTATATTATCACTTATGGCATTATCTAATAACTGACACAGATGAACATATTTCCAAAGAGAAAGACACTCACAGGCTTAGAAAACAAACTATGCTCATCTGAAAGGAAAGGAGGGGGGAAATTGAGAAATGAACATTAGTGTTACCATACATATACAAATACATATTATATACATGTATCAAAAACACCGAACATATAGCAAGGGAGGTCGACGGAACACTGTAATATTTTACATGGGAAGAGGATCTGTACATTAATAGACATACATAATGTACAAATGAACCAGATTGTGTACACCTAGGACAAACAATATTCTAAACTTTACCCAGATTAAAAAAATTTTAAAAACCCAGAAGAAGTAATGAGACATAAACTTATGGGGATTCCTCCTGGCAATTTCCATTCTAATTTACAACCTAGGACAATGACTTCCAGAAAGGCTCTGCTGCCCTAGTACCCAGATTGGGGAATGGAGAAATGCTACCTCCTTGTGGCCGTTTCCCACAACAGCAGCTTTGAACCCACTGCAAAAGGTCACTAAATTTTCACCAACTTGCAGTTCTGTAAATGATACCTGCCCTCCAGAAAATTTCTGGGGTCAAAAATCGACCAAAAAATTCAAAAGAGGGCAAGCTTCGAAGAAGACAAGTTCAAGAGCTATATTGTACTCACGGGTTTTTCTTTTAAGAGAAAAGAAAAAGGGGTAGGAATATGACGAATTTAAAAAATTTTAATGACATGCATACCCATATTACAAAAACCTATCAGCTCACAGCAGTCAGAATGGCCATTAGGAAAAATGCTGCAAAAAATAAACCGTGAAGGGAGTGTGGAGAAATGCGTACCTTCGGTTGTAAGGGGGGGCATGTAAAGAGCCACTAATGAAAACACAGTGTAGGTGCTTTGAAAAGGGAAACATTGAGCTACCAGTCAATCAATCACAACCACTGCTTGGCCTATCACCTGAGAAAATGAGAATCAAAAAGTCACAGGCTGGCAAACCTGTACGCCAGCAAGATTTACCATAGCCAGCACTTGGAAGCAATGAAAATGTCCATCAACCGAGGAATGCACCAAGAAGAAGTGGTCCACGTACACAATGGAATGTTACTCTAATAATAAATATAAACTCAATTTAAAAACAAACAAAAGCAAGGAGACATCAACATTTGTGGGTTTATCCGGGCACATTGCACTCTAATTTATAACCGAAGAACACCACTGGCCGGTAGGTCTGTTTCCCTAGTACCAGCATGGGAAACGTAGAAAGGCTGCCGCTCTCTGGCCGTTACCTGCAAAAGCAGGTTTAAAGCCTGAGCTAATGGTCACTTCATATGAACAAGTACTGCAGGGCTGTAAATGAAACCTGCCCTCAAAATGTCTTGAGGGAGATAATGGCCAAAATATTTCAAATGGTGACACATACTTTAAGAAAACACTGTGAAGAAATAAGCTCTAATCACAGCTGGAAAAATAAAAAGATCATGTCTTAAAGCTCAATTTCAACGCATTATGAGACACATGCAAATTCAACCACAAAGAGGTATCAGCTCACACCACTCAGAATAATCATCAGCAAAAACTACAAAGAATAAATCCTGAAGGTGCTGGGAAGAAATACATGCCCTCCACTTTAAGTGGGACGTAACCTGGAAAGAGCCACTAAGGAGAACAGAACAGAGGTGCCTTTAAAAAGTCAACATTGAGCTACCATATGATCCAGCAGACCTATTCCTGGACCTATAAACTAAGAAGACAGAATTGGAAGGACACAGCCACGCAAATCTGCATTGCACACTATTACAATAGCCAAGATATGGAAGTAACCAAAAAGTCCACCGACAGATGGGTGGACAAAGAAGAACTGCTACCTGTACAGATGGAATATGAGCTAGTGAAAAAATGAAACAATGCCATTTGCAGCACCGTAGATGAGTCTAGAAGTAATCACGCAACTTGGAGTAAGTGAGAAAGCGAAAGACACATATCCTATCATATCATATATAGGGGTTACCTAAAAAATGATACAAACAAAGATATTTCCACAGAGAAACACTATCATAGAATCAATATAAAAACGTATGGTTCACCAAATAGAAAGGTGTGAGGAATGGATACATTACCGTATTGAGGTTAACAGAGAGATACAAACACCTGTGAAATATGTAATCACCAAAGACCTAAGCAATACCAAGAGAAGACTACTCAACATTGTTTCATAACCTACCTGGGAAAAGGCTCCGAAGAAGAATAGATATAGGTATATGTGTGATAGAACCACATCTTGCACACCTAGAACAAACAAAACATTGTAATCAAGTTTGCTGTGATAAAAAATAAAAATTAAGTTAAAAATACCAACAAGAAGTAATGAGACATACATTAAAGGGCGTTTTCCTCTCACATGCCATTCTAATTTACAACCTAGAACACCACTTCCAGTAAGGCTCTGTTGACCTAGTAACCAGATTTGGTAAAGGAGAAATGCTGCCGCCATGTGGCCGATTCCCGCAAGAGCAGCTTTTAACCCACAGCTAATGGTCACTTACCATTCACAAGGACTCAGGGCTGTAAAGGACACCTGCCCTCAAAATTGTGCTGAGGTAGGGAATGGATAAAAAAAATTCAAAACAGGCAAAATTTTCAAGAAGATAGTATGAAGAGGTAAGTTTTACTCACTCTCTTTTTAAAGAAAGGAAAATGGATAAAAGCTCAGCCTCAGGAAGTATTAGACTCATGCAATCTAATCTACAAAAAGTCTTCAATTCACACCAGTCGACTGACCATTGGCAAAAAGTCTACAAACAATAAATGCTGAAGAGGTTTTAGAGAACTGTGTACCCTCTAGCTGCTGGTGAGATGTAAAAGGGTTAAACGCTAATAATGAGAACAGGAAAGAGCTGCGTTTAAAAGGAAAAATTGAGGTACCAGTCAATCCAGCAGGCGCACCAATGGGCCTCTCACCTGAGAAGACCAGAATGAAGAAGACCCGGGCTGCAAAAGCTGCACTGCAGCCTTATTCACAATAGACAAGACAGTGAAGCAACCAAAATGTCCATCTACAGATGAAAGGATAAAGAAGAAGTTGTCCATGTACACAATGAATACTAGCCATGGAAAACAATGAAACACTGCTCTTTGAGGCCCCATAGATGATCTTGGAGATAATCACAGAACATGAGGTAAGTCGGAAAGCAAAAGTCCTATATCCTATGATATCACTTATAGGCGTTATCTAATAACTGACACAAATGAACATATTTCCACACAGAAAGTCAATCACAGACTTATTAAAAAAGAACTATGCTTATCTAAAAGTAAAGGTGGGGGGAATGGATAAATGAAGATTAGCGTTACCATATGTATACAAATACATATTATATACATATATCAAAAAGACCGACCATATAGCAAGGAAGGATTACGGAACACTGTAATAATTTACAAGGGAAGAGGATCTCTACATAAATAGGTATGTAGAATATGTAGATGAACCAGAGTGTGTACACCTTGGACAAGCAACATTCTAACCATTACCCCAATTGAAAAAATTAAAACAACGAACTAGGAGTAATGAGACATAGACTTATGGGGGGTTTTCCTGGCACATTCCATTCAAATTTACAACCTAGACAAACGACTTCTAGAATGGCTCTGCTGCCCTAGTACCCAGATTTGGGAATGGAGAAATGCTGCATCCTTGTGGCCGTTTCCCACAACAGCAGCTTTAAACCCACTGCAAAAGGTCACTAAATATTCACCAATTGCAGTTCTGTAAATGACACCTGACCTCCAAAAAATACTGAGGTCGAAAATCGACCAAAAAATTCTAGAGTGCAACCTTCCAAAAAGAATATTTGAAGAGGTATATTATACTCACACTTTTTTGCTTTTTTCTTTTAACAGAAAAGAAAAAGCCGTGGAAAAATGATGAATTGTAGGAATTTTTACAAACATGTAAACCCAAATTACAAAAACCTATCAGCTCACACCAGTCATAATGGCCATCAAAAAAAATTCTGCCAACAATAAATGCTGACGTGATTGTGGAGAAATGCGTACCCTTGATTCTAAGGGGGACGTGGTAAGAGCCACTAATGAAAGCACAATGGAGTTGCCTTGAAAAGGTAAACGTTGAGCTACCGTACCAGTCAATCAATCATACCCACTGCTGGGTCTATCACCTGAGAAAATGAAAATCAAAAATCACAGGCTGGCAATCCTGCACTCCAGCAATATTTACCATAGGCAACACTTGGAAGCAACGAAAATGTCCATCGACAGAGGAATGCACCAAGAAGAAGTGGTCCATGTACACAATGGAATATTAGCCATGGAAAACATTGAAGCACTGCTCTTTGAGGCACCATACTTGAGCCTGGAGATAATCACAAAACATGAAGTAGGTCGGAAAGCAAAACACCTATATCCTATATTATCACTTATGGCATTATCTAATAACTGACACAGATGAACATATTTCCAAAGAGAAAGACACTCACAGGCTTAGAAAACAAACTATGCTCATCTGAAAGGAAAGGAGGGGGGAAATTGAGAAATGAACATTAGTGTTACCATACATATACAAATACATATTATATACATGTATCAAAAACACCGAACATATAGCAAGGGAGGTCGACGGAACACTGTAATATTTTACATGGGAAGAGGATCTGTACATTAATAGACATACATAATGTACAAATGAACCAGATTGTGTACACCTAGGACAAACAATATTCTAAACTTTACCCAGATTAAAAAAATTTTAAAAACCCAGAAGAAGTAATGAGACATAAACTTATGGGGATTCCTCCTGGCAATTTCCATTCTAATTTACAACCTAGGACAATGACTTCCAGAAAGGCTCTGCTGCCCTAGTACCCAGATTGGGGAATGGAGAAATGCTACCTCCTTGTGGCCGTTTCCCACAACAGCAGCTTTGAACCCATTGCAAAAGGTCACTAAATTTTCACCAAATTGCAGTTCTGTAAATGATACCTGCCCTCCAGAAAATTTCTGGGGTCTAAAATCGACCAAAAAATTCAAAAGAGGGCAAGCTTCGAAGAAGACAAGTTCAAGAGCTATATTGTACTCACGGGTTTTTCTTTTAAGAGAAAAGAAAAAGGGGTAGGAATATGACGAATTTAAAAAATTTTAATGACATGCATACCCATATTACAAAAACCTATCAGCTCACAGCAGTCAGAATGGCCATTAGGAAAAATGCTGCAAAAAATAAACCGTGAAGGGAGTGTGGAGAAATGCGTACCTTCGGTTGTAAGGGGGGGCATGTAAAGAGCCACTAATGAAAACACAGTGTAGGTGCTTTGAAAAGGGAAACATTGAGCTACCAGTCAATCAATCACAACCACTGCTTGGCCTATCACCTGAGAAAATGAGAATCAAAAAGTCACAGGCTGGCAAACCTGTACGCCAGCAAGATTTACCATAGCCAGCACTTGGAAGCAATGAAAATGTCCATCAACCGAGGAATGCACCAAGAAGAAGTGGTCCACGTACACAATGGAATGTTACTCTAATAATAAACTCAATTTAAAAACAAACAAAAGCAAGGAGACATCAACATTTGTGGGTTTATCCGGGCACATTGCACTCTAATTTATAACCGAAGAACACCACTGGCCGGTAGGTCTGTTTCCCTAGTACCAGCATGGGAAACGTAGAAAGGCTGCCGCTCTCTGGCCGTTACCTGCAAAAGCAGGTTTAAAGCCTGAGCTAATGGTCACTTCATATGAACAAGTACTGCAGGGCTGTAAATGAAACCTGCCCTCAAAATGTCTTGAGGGAGATAATGGCCAAAATATTTCAAATGGTGACACATACTTTAAGAAAACACTGTGAAGAAATAAGCTCTAATCACAGCTGGAAAAATAAAAAGATCATGTCTTAAAGCTCAATTTCAACGCATTATGAGACACATGCAAATTCAACCACAAAGAGGTATCAGCTCACACCACTCAGAATAATCATCAGCAAAAACTACAAAGAATAAATCCTGAAGGTGCTGGGAAGAAATACATGCCCTCCACTTTAAGTGGGACGTAACCTGGAAAGAGCCACTAAGGAGAACAGAACAGAGGTGCCTTTAAAAAGTCAACATTGAGCTACCATATGATCCAGCAGACCTATTCCTGGACCTATAAACTAAGAAGACAGAATTGGAAGGACACAGCCACGCAAATCTGCATTGCACACTATTACAATAGCCAAGATATGGAAGTAACCAAAAAGTCCACCGACAGATGGGTGGACAAAGAAGAACTGCTACCTGTACAGATGGAATATGAGCTAGTGAAAAAATGAAACAATGCCATTTGCAGCACCGTAGATGAGTCTAGAAGTAATCACGCAACTTGGAGTAAGTGAGAAAGCGAAAGACACATATCCTATCATATCATATATAGGGGTTACCTAAAAAATGATACAAACAAAGATATTTCCACAGAGAAACACTATCATAGAATCAATATAAAAACGTATGGTTCACCAAATAGAAAGGTGTGAGGAATGGATACATTACCGTATTGAGGTTAACAGAGAGATACAAACACCTGTGAAATATGTAATCACCAAAGACCTAAGCAATACCAAGAGAAGACTACTCAACATTGTTTCATAACCTACCTGGGAAAAGGCTCCGAAGAAGAATAGATATATGTATATGTGTGATAGAACCACATCTTGCACACCTAGAACAAACAAAACATTGTAATCAAGTTTGCTGTGATAAAAAATAAAAATTAAGTTAAAAATACCAACAAGAAGTAATGAGACATACATTAAAGGGCGTTTTCCTCTCACATGCCATTCTAATTTACAACCTAGAACACCACTTCCAGTAAGGCTCTGTTGACCTAGTAACCAGATTTGGTAAAGGAGAAATGCTGCCGCCATGTGGCCGATTCCCGCAAGAGCAGCTTTTAACCCACAGCTAATGGTCACTTACCATTCACAAGGACTCAGGGCTGTAAAGGACACCTGCCCTCAAAATTGTGCTGAGGTAGGGAATGGATAAAAAAAATTCAAAACAGGCAAAATTTTCAAGAAGATAGTATGAAGAGGTAAGTTTTACTCACTCTCTTTTTAAAGAAAGGAAAATGGATAAAAGCTCAGCCTCAGGAAGTATTAGACTCATGCAATCTAATCTACAAAAAGTCTTCAATTCACACCAGTCGACTGACCATTGGCAAAAAGTCTACAAACAATAAATGCGGAAGAGGTTTTAGAGAACTGTGTACCCTCTAGCTGCTGGTGAGATGTAAAAGGGTTAAACGCTAATAATGAGAACAGGAAAGAGCTGCGTTTAAAAGGAAAAATTGAGGTACCAGTCAATCCAGCAGGCGCACCAATGGGCCTCTCACCTGAGAAGACCAGAATGAAGAAGACCCGGGCTGCAAAAGCTGCACTGCAGCCTTATTCACAATAGACAAGACAGTGAAGCAACCAAAATGTCTATCTACAGATGAAAGGATAAAGAAGAAGTGGTCCATGTACACAATGAATACTAGCCATGGAAAACAATGAAACACTGCTCTTTGAGGCCCCATAGATGATCTTGGAGATAATCAGAGAACATGAGGTAAGTCGGAAAGCAAAAGTCCTATATCCTATGATATCACTTATAGGCGTTATCTAATAACTGACACAAATGAACATATTTCCACACAGAAAGTCAATCACAGACTTATTAAAAAAGAACTATGCTTATCTAAAAGTAAAGGTGGGGGGAATGGATAAATGAAGATTAGCGTTACCATATGTATACAAATACATATTATATACATATATCAAAAAGACCGACCATATAGCAAGGAAGGATTACGGAACACTGTAATAATTTACAAGGGAAGAGGATCTCTACATAAATAGGTATGTAGAATATGTAGATGAACCAGAGTGTGTACACCTTGGACAAGCAACATTCTAACCATTACCCCAATTGAAAAAATTAAAACAACGAACTAGGAGTAATGAGACATAGACTTATGGGGGGTTTTCCTGGCACATTCCATTCAAATTTACAACCTAGACAAACGACTTCTAGAATGGCTCTGCTGCCCTAGTACCCAGATTTGGGAATGGAGAAATGCTGCATCCTTGTGGCCGTTTCCCACAACAGCAGCTTTAAACCCACTGCAAAAGGTCACTAAATATTCACCAATTGCAGTTCTGTAAATGACACCTGCCCTCCAAAAAATACTGAGGTCGAAAATCGACCAAAAAATTCTAGAGTGCAACCTTCCAAAAAGAATATTTGAAGAGGTATATTATACTCACACTTTTTTGCTTTTTTCTTTTAACAGAAAAGAAAAAGCCGTGGAAAAATGATGAATTGTAGGAATTTTTACAAACATGTAAACCCAAATTACAAAAACCTATCAGCTCACACCAGTCATAATGGCCATCAAAAAAAATTCTGCCAACAATAAATGCTGACGTGATTGTGGAGAAATGCGTACCCTTGATTCTAAGGGGGACGTGGTAAGAGCCACTAATAAAAGCACAATGGAGTTGCCTTGAAAAGGTAAACGTTGAGCTACCGTACCAGTCAATCAATCATACCCACTGCTGGGTCTATCACCTGAGAAAATGAAAATCAAAAATCACAGGCTGGCAATCCTGCACTCCAGCAATATTTACCATAGGCAACACTTGGAAGCAACGAAAATGTCCATCGACAGAGGAATGCACCAAGAAGAAGTGGTCCATGTACACAATGGAATATTAGCCATGGAAAACATTGAAGCACTGCTCTTTGAGGCACCATACTTGAGCCTGGAGATAATCACAAAACATGAAGTAGGTCGGAAAGCAAAACACCTATATCCTATATTATCACTTATGGCATTATCTAATAACTGACACAGATGAACATATTTCCAAAGAGAAAGACACTCACAGGCTTAGAAAACAAACTATGCTCATCTGAAAGGAAAGGAGGGGGGAAATTGAGAAATGAACATTAGTGTTACCATACATATACAAATACATATTATATACATGTATCAAAAACACCGAACATATAGCAAGGGAGGTCGACGGAACACTGTAATATTTTACATGGGAAGAGGATCTGTACATTAATAGACATACATAATGTACAAATGAACCAGATTGTGTACACCTAGGACAAACAATATTCTAAACTTTACCCAGATTAAAAAAAATTTTAAAAACCCAGAAGAAGTAATGAGACATAAACTTATGGGGATTCCTCCTGGCAATTTCCATTCTAATTTACAACCTAGGACAATGACTTCCAGAAAGGCTCTGCTGCCCTAGTACCCAGATTGGGGAATGGAGAAATGCTACCTCCTTGTGGCCGTTTCCCACAACAGCAGCTTTGAACCCACTGCAAAAGGTCACTAAATTTTCACCAACTTGCAGTTCTGTAAATGATACCTGCCCTCCAGAAAATTTCTGGGGTCTAAAATCGACCAAAAAATTCAAAAGAGGGCAAGCTTCGAAGAAGACAAGTTCAAGAGCTATATTGTACTCACGGGTTTTTCTTTTAAGAGAAAAGAAAAAGGGGTAGGAATATGACGAATTTAAAAAATTTTAATGACATGCATACCCATATTACAAAAACCTATCAGCTCACAGCAGTCAGAATGGCCATTAGGAAAAATGCTGCAAAAAATAAACCGTGAAGGGAGTGTGGAGAAATGCGTACCTTCGGTTGTAAGGGGGGGCATGTAAAGAGCCACTAATGAAAACACAGTGTAGGTGCTTTGAAAAGGGAAACATTGAGCTACCAGTCAATCAATCACAACCACTGCTTGGCCTATCACCTGAGAAAATGAGAATCAAAAAGTCACAGGCTGGCAAACCTGTACGCCAGCAAGATTTACCATAGCCAGCACTTGGAAGCAATGAAAATGTCCATCAACCGAGGAATGCACCAAGAAGAAGTGGTCCACGTACACAATGGAATGTTACTCTAATAATAAATATAAACTCAATTTAAAAACAAACAAAAGCAAGGAGACATCAACATTTGTGGGTTTATCCGGGCACATTGCACTCTAATTTATAACCGAAGAACACCACTGGCCGGTAGGTCTGTTTCCCTAGTACCAGCATGGGAAACGTAGAAAGGCTGCCGCTCTCTGGCCGTTACCTGCAAAAGCAGGTTTAAAGCCTGAGCTAATGGTCACTTCATATGAACAAGTACTGCAGGGCTGTAAATGAAACCTGCCCTCAAAATGTCTTGAGGGAGATAATGGCCAAAATATTTCAAATGGTGACACATACTTTAAGAAAACACTGTGAAGAAATAAGCTCTAATCACAGCTGGAAAAATAAAAAGATCATGTCTTAAAGCTCAATTTCAACGCATTATGAGACACATGCAAATTCAACCACAAAGAGGTATCAGCTCACACCACTCAGAATAATCATCAGCAAAAACTACAAAGAATAAATCCTGAAGGTGCTGGGAAGAAATACATGCCCTCCACTTTAAGTGGGACGTAACCTGGAAAGAGCCACTAAGGAGAACAGAACAGAGGTGCCTTTAAAAAGTCAACATTGAGCTACCATATGATCCAGCAGACCTATTCCTGGACCTATAAACTAAGAAGACAGAATTGGAAGGACACAGCCACGCAAATCTGCATTGCACACTATTACAATAGCCAAGATATGGAAGTAACCAAAAAGTCCACCGACAGATGGGTGGACAAAGAAGAACTGCTACCTGTACAGATGGAATATGAGCTAGTGAAAAAATGAAACAATGCCATTTGCAGCACCGTAGATGAGTCTAGAAGTAATCACGCAACTTGGAGTAAGTGAGAAAGCGAAAGACACATATCCTATCATATCATATATAGGGGTTACCTAAAAAATGATACAAACAAAGATATTTCCACAGAGAAACACTATCATAGAATCAATATAAAAACGTATGGTTCACCAAATAGAAAGGTGTGAGGAATGGATACATTACCGTATTGAGGTTAACAGAGAGATACAAACACCTGTGAAATATGTAATCACCAAAGACCTACGCAATACCAAGAGAAGACTACTCAACATTGTTTCATAACCTACCTGGGAAAAGGCTCCGAAGAAGAATAGATATAGGTATATGTGTGATAGAACCACATCTTGCACACCTAGAACAAACAAAACATTGTAATCAAGTTTGCTGTGATAAAAAATAAAAATTAAGTTAAAAATACCAACAAGAAGTAATGAGACATACATTAAAGGGCGTTTTCCTCTCACATGCCATTCTAATTTACAACCTAGAACACCACTTCCATTAAGGCTCTGTTGACCTAGTAACCAGATTTGGTAAAGGAGAAATGCTGCCGCCATGTGGCCGATTCCCGCAAGAGCAGCTTTTAACCCACAGCTAATGGTCACTTACCATTCACAAGGACTCAGGGCTGTAAAGGACACCTGCCCTCAAAATTGTGCTGAGGTAGGGAATGGATAAAAAAAATTCAAAACAGGCAAAATTTTCAAGAAGATAGTATGAAGAGGTAAGTTTTACTCACTCTCTTTTTAAAGAAAGGAAAATGGATAAAAGCTCAGCCTCAGGAAGTATTAGACTCATGCAATCTAATCTACAAAAAGTCTTCAACTCACACCAGTCGACTGACCATTGGCAAAAAGTCTACAAACAATAAATGCGGAAGAGGTTTTAGAGAACTGTGTACCCTCTAGCTGCTGGTGAGATGTAAAAGGGTTAAACGCTAATAATGAGAACAGGAAAGAGCTGCGTTTAAAAGGAAAAATTGAGGTACCAGTCAATCCAGCAGGCGCACCAATGGGCCTCTCACCTGAGAAGACCAGAATGAAGAAGACCCGGGCTGCAAAAGCTGCACTGCAGCCTTATTCACAATAGACAAGACAGTGAAGCAACCAAAATGTCCATCTACAGATGAAAGGATAAAGAAGAAGTGGTCCATGTACACAATGAATACTAGCCATGGAAAACAATGAAACACTGCTCTTTGAGGCCCCATAGATGATCTTGGAGATAATCACAGAACATGAGGTAAGTCGGAAAGCAAAAGTCCTATATCCTATGATATCACTTATAGGCGTTATCTAATAACTGACACAAATGAACATATTTCCACACAGAAAGTCAATCACAGACTTATTAAAAAAGAACTATGCTTATCTAAAAGTAAAGGTGGGGGGAATGGATAAATGAAGATTAGCGTTACCATATGTATACAAATACATATTATATACATATATCAAAAAGACCGACCATATAGCAAGGAAGGATTACGGAACACTGTAATAATTTACAAGGGAAGAGGATCTCTACATAAATAGGTATGTAGAATATGTAGTTGAACCAGAGTGTGTACACCTTGGACAAGCAACATTCTAACCATTACCCCAATTGAAAAAATTAAAACAACGAACTAGGAGTAATGAGACATAGACTTATGGGGGGTTTTCCTGGCACATTCCATTCAAATTTACAACCTAGACAAACGACTTCTAGAATGGCTCTGCTGCCCTAGTACCCAGATTTGGGAATGGAGAAATGCTGCATCCTTGTGGCCGTTTCCCACAACAGCAGCTTTAAACCCACTGCAAAAGGTCACTAAATATTCACCAATTGCAGTTCTGTAAATGACACCTGCCCTCCAAAAAATACTGAGGTCGAAAATCGACCAAAAAATTCTAGAGTGAAACCTTCCAAAAAGAATATTTGAAGAGGTATATTATACTCACACTTTTTTGCTTTTTTCTTTTAACAGAAAAGAAAAAGCCGAGGAAAAATGATGAATTGTAGGAATTTTTACAAACATGTAAACCCAAATTACAAAAACCTATCAGCTCACACCAGTCATAATGGCAATCAAAAAAAATTCTGCCAACAATAAATGCTGACGTGATTGTGGAGAAATGCGTACCCTTGATTCTAAGGGGGACGTGGTAAGAGCCACTAATGAAAGCACAATGGAGTTGCCTTGAAAAGGTAAACGTTGAGCTACCGTACCAGTCAATCAATCATACCCACTGCTGGGTCTATCACCTGAGAAAATGAAAATCAAAAATCACAGGCTGGCAATCCTGCACTCCAGCAATATTTACCATAGGCAACACTTGGAAGCAACGAAAATGTCCATCGACAGAGGAATGCACCAAGAAGAAGTGGTCCATGTACACAATGGAATATTAGCCATGGAAAACATTGAAGCACTGCTCTTTGAGGCACCATACTTGAGCCTGGAGATAATCACAAAACATGAAGTAGGTCGGAAAGCAAAACACCTATATCCTATATTATCACTTATGGCATTATCTAATAACTGACACAGATGAACATATTTCCAAAGAGAAAGACACTCACAGGCTTAGAAAACAAACTATGCTCATCTGAAAGGAAAGGAGGGGGGAAATTGAGAAATGAACATTAGTGTTACCATACATATACAAATACATATTATATACATGTATCAAAAACACCGAACATATAGCAAGGGAGGTCGACGGAACACTGTAATATTTTACATGGGAAGAGGATCTGTACATTAATAGACATACATAATGTACAAATGAACCAGATTGTGTACACCTAGGACAAACAATATTCTAAACTTTACCCAGATTAAAAAAATTTTAAAAACCCAGAAGAAGTAATGAGACATAAACTTATGGGGATTCCTCCTGGCAATTTCCATTCTAATTTACAACCTAGGACAATGACTTCCAGAAAGGCTCTGCTGCCCTAGTACCCAGATTGGGGAATGGAGAAATGCTACCTCCTTGTGGCCGTTTCCCACAACAGCAGCTTTGAACCCACTGCAAAAGGTCACTAAATTTTCACCAACTTGCAGTTCTGTAAATGATACCTGCCCTCCAGAAAATTTCTGGGGTCTAAAATCGACCAAAAAATTCAAAAGAGGGCAAGCTTCGAAGAAGACAAGTTCAAGAGCTATATTGTACTCACGGGTTTTTCTTTTAAGAGAAAAGAAAAAGGGGTAGGAATATGACGAATTTAAAAAATTTTAATGACATGCATACCCATATTACAAAAACCTATCAGCTCACAGCAGTCAGAATGGCCATTAGGAAAAATGCTGCAAAAAATAAACCGTGAAGGGAGTGTGGAGAAATGCGTACCTTCGGTTGTAAGGGGGGGCATGTAAAGAGCCACTAATGAAAACACAGTGTAGGTGCTTTGAAAAGGGAAACATTGAGCTACCAGTCAATCAATCACAACCACTGCTTGGCCTATCACCTGAGAAAATGAGAATCAAAAAGTCACAGGCTGGCAAACCTGTACGCCAGCAAGATTTACCATAGCCAGCACTTGGAAGCAATGAAAATGTCCATCAACCGAGGAATGCACCAAGAAGAAGTGGTTCACGTACACAATGGAATGTTACTCTAATAATAAATATAAACTCAATTTAAAAACAAACAAAAGCAAGGAGACATCAACATTTGTGGGTTTATCCGGGCACATTGCACTCTAATTTATAACCGAAGAACACCACTGGCCGGTAGGTCTGTTTCCCTAGTACCAGCATGGGAAACGTAGAAAGGCTGCCGCTCTCTGGCCGTTACCTGCAAAAGCAGGTTTAAAGCCTGAGCTAATGGTCACTTCATATGAACAAGTACTGCAGGGCTGTAAATGAAACCTGCCCTCAAAATGTCTTGAGGGAGATAATGGCCAAAATATTTCAAATGGTGACACATACTTTAAGAAAACACTGTGAAGAAATAAGCTCTAATCACAGCTGGAAAAATAAAAAGATCATGTCTTAAAGCTCAATTTCAACACATTATGAGACACATGCAAATTCAACCACAAAGAGGTATCAGCTCACACCACTCAGAATAATCATCAGCAAAAACTACAAAGAATAAATCCTGAAGGTGCTGGGAAGAAATACATGCCCTCCACTTTAAGTGGGACGTAACCTGGAAAGAGCCACTAAGGAGAACAGAACAGAGGTGCCTTTAAAAAGTCAACATTGAGCTACCATATGATCCAGCAGACCTATTCCTGGACCTATAAACTAAGAAGACAGAATTGGAAGGACACAGCCACGCAAATCTGCATTGCACACTATTACAATAGCCAAGATATGGAAGTAACCAAAAAGTCCACCGACAGATGGGTGGACAAAGAAGAACTGCTACCTGTACAGATGGAATATGAGCTAGTGAAAAAATGAAACAATGCCATTTGCAGCACCGTAGATGAGTCTAGAAGTAATCACGCAACTTGGAGTAAGTGAGAAAGCGAAAGACACATATCCTATCATATCATATATAGGGGTTACCTAAAAAATGATACAAACAAAGATATTTCCACAGAGAAACACTATCATAGAATCAATATAAAAACGTATGGTTCACCAAATAGAAAGGTGTGAGGAATGGATACATTACCGTATTGAGGTTAACAGAGAGATACAAACACCTGTGAAATATGTAATCACCAAAGACCTACGCAATACCAAGAGAAGACTACTCAACATTGTGTCATAAGCTACCTGGGAAAAGGCTCCGAAGAAGAATAGATATATGTATATGTGTGAAAGAACCACATCTTGCACACCTAGAACAAACAAAACATTGTAATCAAGTTTGCTGTGATAAAAAATAAAAATTAAGTTAAAAATACCAACAAGAAGTAATGAGACATACATTAAAGGGCGTTTTCCTCTCACATGCCATTCTAATTTACAACCTAGAACACCACTTCCAGTAAGGCTCTGTTGACCTAGTAACCAGATTTGGAAAAGGAGAAATGCTGCCGCCATGTGGCCGATTCCCGCAAGAGCAGCTTTTAACCCACAGCTAATGGTCACTTACCATTCACAAGGACTCAGGGCTGTAAAGGACACCTGCCCTCAAAATTGTGCTGAGGTAGGGAATGGATAAAAAAAATTCAAAACAGGCAAAATTTTCAAGAAGATAGTATGAAGAGGTAAGTTTTACTCACTCTCTTTTTAAAGAAAGGAAAATGGATAAAAGCTCAGCCTCAGGAAGTATTAGACTCATGCAATCTAATCTACAAAAAGTCTTCAATTCACACCAGTCGACTGACCATTGGCAAAAAGTCTACAAACAATAAATGCTGAAGAGGTTTTAGAGAACTGTGTACCCTCTAGCTGCTGGTGAGATGTAAAAGGCTTAAACGCTAATAATGAGAACAGGAAAGAGCTGCGTTTAAAAGGAAAAATTGAGGTACCAGTCAATCCAGCAGGCGCACCAATGGGCCTCTCACCTGAGAAGACCAGAATGAAGAAGACCCGGGCTGCAAAAGCTGCACTGCAGCCTTATTCACAATAGACAAGACAGTGAAGCAACCAAAATGTCCATCTACAGATGAAAGGATAAAGAAGAAGTGGTCCATGTACACAATGAATACTAGCCATGGAAAACAATGAAACACTGCTCTTTGAGGCCCCATAGATGATCTTGGAGATAATCACAGAACATGAGGTAAGTCGGAAAGCAAAAGTCCTATATCCTATGATATCACTTATAGGCGTTATCTAATAACTGACACAAATGAACATATTTCCACACAGAAAGTCAATCACAGACTTATTAAAAAAGAACTATGCTTATCTAAAAGTAAAGGTGGGGGGAATGGATAAATGAAGATTAGCGTTACCATATGTATACAAATACATATTATATACATATATCAAAAAGACCGACCATATAGCAAGGAAGGATTACGGAACACTGTAATAATTTACAAGGGAAGAGGATCTCTACATAAATAGGTATGTAGAATATGTAGATGAACCAGAGTGTGTACACCTTGGACAAGCAACATTCTAACCATTACCCCAATTGAAAAAATTAAAACAACGAACTAGGAGTAATGAGACATAGACTTATGGGGGGTTTTCCTGGCACATTCCATTCAAATTTACAACCTAGACAAACGACTTCTAGAATGGCTCTGCTGCCCTAGTACCCAGATTTGGGAATGGAGAAATGCTGCATCCTTGTGGCCGTTTCCCACAACAGCAGCTTTAAACCCACTGCAAAAGGTCACTAAATATTCACCAATTGCAGTTCTGTAAATGACACCTGCCCTCCAAAAAATACTGAGGTCGAAAATCGACCAAAAAATTCTAGAGTGAAACCTTCCAAAAAGAATATTTGAAGAGGTATATTATACTCACACTTTTTTGCTTTTTTCTTTTAACAGAAATGAAAAAGCCGTGGAAAAATGATGAATTGTAGGAATTTTTACAAACATGTAAACCCAAATTACAAAAACCTATCAGCTCACACCAGTCATAATGGCCATCAAAAAAAATTCTGCCAACAATAAATGCTGACGTGATTGTGGAGAAATGCGTACCCTTGATTCTAAGGGGGACGTGGTAAGAGCCACTAATGAAAGCACAATGGAGTTGCCTTGAAAAGGTAAACGTTGAGCTACCGTACCAGTCAATCAATCATACCCACTGCTGGGTCTATCACCTGAGAAAATGAAAATCAAAAATCACAGGCTGGCAATCCTGCACTCCAGCAATATTTACCATAGGCAACACTTGGAAGCAACGAAAATGTCCATCGACAGAGGAATGCACCAAGAAGAAGTGGTCCATGTACACAATGGAATATTAGCCATGGAAAACATTGAAGCACTGCTCTTTGAGGCACCATACTTGAGCCTGGAGATAATCACAAAACATGAAGTAGGTCGGAAAGCAAAACACCTATATCCTATATTATCACTTATGGCATTATCTAATAACTGACACAGATGAACATATTTCCAAAGAGAAAGACACTCACAGGCTTAGAAAACAAACTATGCTCATCTGAAAGGAAAGGAGGGGGGAAATTGAGAAATGAACATTAGTGTTACCATACATATACCAATACATATTATATACATGTATCAAAAACACCGAACATATAGCAAGGGAGGTCGACGGAACACTGTAATATTTTACATGGGAAGAGGATCTGTACATTAATAGACATACATAATGTACAAATGAACCAGATTGTGTACACCTAGGACAAACAATATTCTAAACTTTACCCAGATTAAAAAAATTTTAAAAACCCAGAAGAAGTAATGAGACATAAACTTATGGGGATTCCTCCTGGCAATTTCCATTCTAATTTACAACCTAGGACAATGACTTCCAGAAAGGCTCTGCTGCCCTAGTACCCAGATTGGGGAATGGAGAAATGCTACCTCCTTGTGGCCGTTTCCCACAACAGCAGCTTTGAACCCACTGCAAAAGGTCACTAAATTTTCACCAACTTGCAGTTCTGTAAATGATACCTGCCCTCCAGAAAATTTCTGGGGTCAAAAATCGACCAAAAAATTCAAAAGAGGGCAAGCTTCGAAGAAGACAAGTTCAAGAGCTATATTGTACTCACGGGTTTTTCTTTTAAGAGAAAAGAAAAAGGGGTAGGAATATGACGAATTTAAAAAATTTTAATGACATGCATACCCATATTACAAAAACCTATCAGCTCACAGCAGTCAGAATGGCCATTAGGAAAAATGCTGCAAAAAATAAACCGTGAAGGGAGTGTGGAGAAATGCGTACCTTCGGTTGTAAGGGGGGGCATGTAAAGAGCCACTAATGAAAACACAGTGTAGGTGCTTTGAAAAGGGAAACATTGAGCTACCAGTCAATCAATCACAACCACTGCTTGGCCTATCACCTGAGAAAATGAGAATCAAAAAGTCACAGGCTGGCAAACCTGTACGCCAGCAAGATTTACCATAGCCAGCACTTGGAAGCAATGAAAATGTCCATCAACCGAGGAATGCACCAAGAAGAAGTGGTTCACGTACACAATGGAATGTTACTCTAATAATAAATATAAACTCAATTTAAAAACAAACAAAAGCAAGGAGACATCAACATTTGTGGGTTTATCCGGGCACATTGCACTCTAATTTATAACCGAAGAACACCACTGGCCGGTAGGTCTGTTTCCCTAGTACCAGCATGGGAAACGTAGAAAGGCTGCCGCTCTCTGGCCGTTACCTGCAAAAGCAGGTTTAAAGCCTGAGCTAATGGTCACTTCATATGAACAAGTACTGCAGGGCTGTAAATGAAACCTGCCCTCAAAATGTCTTGAGGGAGATAATGGCCAAAATATTTCAAATGGTGACACATACTTTAAGAAAACACTGTGAAGAAATAAGCTCTAATCACAGCTGGAAAAATAAAAAGATCATGTCTTAAAGCTCAATTTCAACACATTATGAGACACATGCAAATTCAACCACAAAGAGGTATCAGCTCACACCACTCAGAATAATCATCAGCAAAAACTACAAAGAATAAATCCTGAAGGTGCTGGGAAGAAATACATGCCCTCCACTTTAAGTGGGACGTAACCTGGAAAGAGCCACTAAGGAGAACAGAACAGAGGTGCCTTTAAAAAGTCAACATTGAGCTACCATATGATCCAGCAGACCTATTCCTGGACCTATAAACTAAGAAGACAGAATTGGAAGGACACAGCCACGCAAATCTGCATTGCACACTATTACAATAGCCAAGATATGGAAGTAACCAAAAAGTCCACCGACAGATGGGTGGACAAAGAAGAACTGCTACCTGTACAGATGGAATATGAGCTAGTGAAAAAATGAAACAATGCCATTTGCAGCACCGTAGATGAGTCTAGAAGTAATCACGCAACTTGGAGTAAGTGAGAAAGCGAAAGACACATATCCTATCATATCATATATAGGGGTTACCTAAAAAATGATACAAACAAAGATATTTCCACAGAGAAACACTATCATAGAATCAATATAAAAACGTATGGTTCACCAAATAGAAAGGTGTGAGGAATGGATACATTACCGTATTGAGGTTAACAGAGAGATACAAACACCTGTGAAATATGTAATCACCAAAGACCTACGCAATACCAAGAGAAGACTACTCAACATTGTGTCATAACCTACATGGGAAAAGGCTCCGAAGAAGAATAGATATATGTATATGTGTGAAAGAACCACATCTTGCACACCTAGAACAAACAAAACATTGTAATCAAGTTTGCTGTGATAAAAAATAAAAATTAAGTTAAAAATACCAACAAGAAGTAATGAGACATACATTAAAGGGCGTTTTCCTCTCACATGCCATTCTAATTTACAACCTAGAACACCACTTCCAGTAAGGCTCTGTTGACCTAGTAACCAGATTTGGAAAAGGAGAAATGCTGCCGCCATGTGGCCGATTCCCGCAAGAGCAGCTTTTAACCCACAGCTAATGGTCACTTACCATTCACAAGGACTCAGGGCTGTAAAGGACACCTGCCCTCAAAATTGTGCTGAGGTAGGGAATGGATAAAAAAAATTCAAAACAGGCAAAATTTTCAAGAAGATAGTATGAAGAGGTAAGTTTTACTCACTCTCTTTTTAAAGAAAGGAAAATGGATAAAAGCTCAGCCTCAGGAAGTATTAGACTCATGCAATCTAATCTACAAAAAGTCTTCAACTCACACCAGTCGACTGACCATTGGCAAAAAGTCTACAAACAATAAATGCGGAAGAGGTTTTAGAGAACTGTGTACCCTCTAGCTGCTGGTGAGATGTAAAAGGGTTAAACGCTAATAATGAGAACAGGAAAGAGCTGCGTTTAAAAGGAAAAATTGAGGTACCAGTCAATCCAGCAGGCGCACCAATGGGCCTCTCACCTGAGAAGACCAGAATGAAGAAGACCCGGGCTGCAAAAGCTGCACTGCAGCCTTATTCACAATAGACAAGACAGTGAAGCAACCAAAATGTCCATCTACAGATGAAAGGAAAAAGAAGAAGTGGTCCATGTACACAATGAATACTAGCCATGGAAAACAATGAAACACTGCTCTTTGAGGCCCCATAGATGATCTTGGAGATAATCACGGAACATGAGGTAAGTCGGAAAGCAAAAGTCCTATATCCTATGATATCACTTATAGGCGTTATCTAATAACTGACACAAATGAACATATTTCCACACAGAAAGTCAATCACAGACTTATTAAAAAAGAACTATGCTTATCTAAAAGTAAAGGTGGGGGGAATGGATAAATGAAGATTAGCGTTACCATATGTATACAAATACATATTATATACATATATCAAAAAGACCGACCATATAGCAAGGAAGGATTACGGATCACTGTAATAATTTACAAGGGAAGAGGATCTCTACATAAATAGGTATGTAGAATATGTAGTTGAACCAGAGTGTGTACACCTTGGACAAGCAACATTCTAACCATTACACCAATTGAAAAAATTAAAACAACGAACTAGGAGTAATGAGACATAGACTTATGGGGGGTTTTCCTGGCACATTCCATTCAAATTTACAACCTAGACAAACGACTTCCAGAATGGCTCTGCTGCCCTAGTACCCAGATTTGGGAATGGAGAAATGCTGCATCCTTGTGCCGTTTCCCACAACAGCAGCTTTAAACCCACTGCAAAAGGTCACTAAATATTCACCAATTGCAGTTCTGTAAATGACACCTGCCCTCCAAAAAATACTGAGGTCGAAAATCGACCAAAAAATTCTAGAGTGCAACCTTCCAAAAAGAAAATTTGAAGAGGTATATTATACTCACACTTTTTTGCTTTTTTCTTTTAATAGAAAAGAAAAAGCCATGGAAAAATGATGAATTGTAGGAATTTTTACAGACATGTAAACCCAAATTACAAAAACCTATCAGCTCACACCAGTCATAATGGCCATCAAAAAAAATTCTGCCAACAATAAATGCTGACGTGATTGTGGAGAAATGCGTACCCTTGATTCTAAGGGGGACGTGGTAAGAACCACTAATGAAAGCACAATGGAGTTGCCTTGAAAAGGTAAACGTTGAGCTACCGTACCAGTCAATCAATCATACCCACTGCTGGGTCTATCACCTGAGAAAATGAAAATCAAAAATCACAGGCTGGCAATCCTGCACTCCAGCAATATTTACCATAGGCAACACTTGGAAGCAACGAAAATGTCCATCGACAGAGGAATGCACCAAGAAGAAGTGGTCCATGTACACAATGGAATATTAGCCATGGAAAACATTGAAGCACTGCTCTTTGAGGCACCATACTTGAGCCTGGAGATAATCACAAAACATGAAGTAGGTCGGAAAGCAAAACACCTATATCCTATATTATCACTTATGGCATTATCTAATAACTGACACAGATGAACATATTTCCAAAGAGAAAGACACTCACAGGCTTAGAAAACAAACTATGCTCATCTGAAAGGAAAGGAGGGGGGAAATTGAGAAATGAACATTAGTGTTACCATACATATACCAATACATATTATATACATGTATCAAAAACACCGAACATATAGCAAGGGAGGTCGACGGAACACTGTAATATTTTACATGGGAAGAGGATCTGTACATTAATAGACATACATAATGTACAAATGAACCAGATTGTGTACACCTAGGACAAACAATATTCTAAACTTTACCCAGATTAAAAAAATTTTAAAAACCCAGAAGAAGTAATGAGACATAAACTTATGGGGATTCCTCCTGGCAATTTCCATTCTAATTTACAACCTAGGACAATGACTTCCAGAAAGGCTCTGCTGCCCTAGTACCCAGATTGGGGAATGGAGAAATGCTACCTCCTTGTGGCCGTTTCCCACAACAGCAGCTTTGAACCCACTGCAAAAGGTCACTAAATTTTCACCAACTTGCAGTTCTGTAAATGATACCTGCCCTCCAGAAAATTTCTGGGGTCAAAAATCGACCAAAAAATTCAAAAGAGGGCAAGCTTCGAAGAAGACAAGTTCAAGAGCGATATTGTACTCACGGGTTTTTCTTTTAAGAGAAAAGAAAAAGGGGTAGGAATATGACGAATTTAAAAAATTTTAATGACATGCATACCCATATTACAAAAACCTATCAGCTCACAGCAGTCAGAATGGCCATTAGGAAAAATGCTGCAAAAAATAAACCGTGAAGGGAGTGTGGAGAAATGCGTACCTTCGGTTGTAAGGGGGGGCATGTAAAGAGCCACTAATGAAAACACAGTGTAGGTGCTTTGAAAAGGGAAACATTGAGCTACCAGTCAATCAATCACAACCACTGCTTGGCCTATCACCTGAGAAAATGAGAATCAAAAAGTCACAGGCTGGCAAACCTGTACGCCAGCAAGATTTACCATAGCCAGCACTTGGAAGCAATGAAAATGTCCATCAACCGAGGAATGCACCAAGAAGAAGTGGTTCACGTACACAATGGAATGTTACTCTAATAATAAATATAAACTCAATTTAAAAACAAACAAAAGCAAGGAGACATCAACATTTGTGGGTTTATCCGGGCACATTGCACTCTAATTTATAACCGAAGAACACCACTGGCCGGTAGGTCTGTTTCCCTAGTACCAGCATGGGAAACGTAGAAAGGCTGCCGCTCTCTGGCCGTTACCTGCAAAAGCAGGTTTAAAGCCTGAGCTAATGGTCACTTCATATGAACAAGTACTGCAGGGCTGTAAATGAAACCTGCCCTCAAAATGTCTTGAGGGAGATAATGGCCAAAATATTTCAAATGGTGACACATACTTTAAGAAAACACTGTGAAGAAATAAGCTCTAATCACAGCTGGAAAAATAAAAAGATCATGTCTTAAAGCTCAATTTCAACGCATTATGAGACACATGCAAATTCAACCACAAAGAGGTATCAGCTCACACCACTCAGAATAATCATCAGCAAAAACTACAAAGAATAAATCCTGAAGGTGCTGGGAAGAAATACATGCCCTCCACTTTAAGTGGGACGTAACCTGGAAAGAGCCACTAAGGAGAACAGAACAGAGGTGCCTTTAAAAAGTCAACATTGAGCTACCATATGATCCAGCAGACCTATTCCTGGACCTATAAACTAAGAAGACAGAATTGGAAGGACACAGCCACGCAAATCTGCATTGCACACTATTACAATAGCCAAGATATGGAAGTAACCAAAAAGTCCACCGACAGATGGGTGGACAAAGAAGAACTGCTACCTGTACAGATGGAATATGAGCTAGTGAAAAAATGAAACAATGCCATTTGCAGCACCGTAGATGAGTCTAGAAGTAATCACGCAACTTGGAGTAAGTGAGAAAGCGAAAGACACATATCCTATCATATCATATATAGGGGTTACCTAAAAAATGATACAAACAAAGATATTTCCACAGAGAAACACTATCATAGAATCAATATAAAAACGTATGGTTCACCAAATAGAAAGGTGTGAGGAATGGATACATTACCGTATTGAGGTTAACAGAGAGATACAAACACCTGTGAAATATGTAATCACCAAAGACCTACGCAATACCAAGAGAAGACTACTCAACATTGTGTCATAACCTACCTGGGAAAAGGCTCGGAAGAAGAATAGATATATGTATATGTGTGAAAGAACCACATCTTGCACACCTAGAACAAACAAAACATTGTAATCAAGTTTGCTGTGATAAAAAATAAAAATTAAGTTAAAAATACCAACAAGAAGTAATGAGACATACATTAAAGGGCGTTTTCCTCTCACATGCCATTCTAATTTACAACCTAGAACACCACTTCCAGTAAGGCTCTGTTGACCTAGTAACCAGATTTGGAAAAGGAGAAATGCTGCCGCCATGTGGCCGATTCCCGCAAGAGCAGCTTTTAACCCACAGCTAATGGTCACTTACCATTCACAAGGACTCAGGGCTGTAAAGGACACCTGCCCTCAAAATTGTGCTGAGGTAGGGAATGGATAAAAAAAATTCAAAACAGGCAAAATTTTCAAGAAGATAGTATGAAGAGGTAAGTTTTACTCACTCTCTTTTTAAAGAAAGGAAAATGGATAAAAGCTCAGCCTCAGGAAGTATTAGACTCATGCAATCTAATCTACAAAAAGTCTTCAACTCACACCAGTCGACTGACCATTGGCAAAAAGTCTACAAACAATAAATGCGGAAGAGGTTTTAGAGAACTGTGTACCCTCTAGCTGCTGGTGAGATGTAAAAGGGTTAAACGCTAATAATGAGAACAGGAAAGAGCTGCGTTTAAAAGGAAAAATTGAGGTACCAGTCAATCCAGCAGGCGCACCAATGGGCCTCTCACCTGAGAAGACCAGAATGAAGAAGACCCGGGCTGCAAAAGCTGCACTGCAGCCTTATTCACAATAGACAAGACAGTGAAGCAACCAAAATGTCCATCTACAGATGAAAGGAAAAAGAAGAAGTGGTCCATGTACACAATGAATACTAGCCATGGAAAACAATGAAACACTGCTCTTTGAGGCCCCATAGATGATCTTGGAGATAATCACAGAACATGAGGTAAGTCGGAAAGCAAAAGTCCTATATCCTATGATATCACTTATAGGCGTTATCTAATAACTGACACAAATGAACATATTTCCACACAGAAAGTCAATCACAGACTTATTAAAAAAGAACTATGCTTATCTAAAAGTAAAGGTGGGGGGAATGGATAAATGAAGATTAGCGTTACCATATGTATACAAATACATATTATATACATATATCAAAAAGACCGACCATATAGCAAGGAAGGATTACGGAACACTGTAATAATTTACAAGGGAAGAGGATCTCTACATAAATAGGTATGTAGAATATGTAGATGAACCAGAGTGTGTACACCTTGGACAAGCAACATTCTAACCATTACCCCAATTGAAAAAATTAAAACAACGAACTAGGTGTAATGAGACATAGACTTATGGGGGGTTTTCCTGGCACATTCCATTCAAATTTACAACCTAGACAAACGACTTCTAGAATGGCTCTGCTGCCCTAGTACCCAGATTTGGGAATGGAGAAATGCTGCATCCTTGTGGCCGTTTCCCACAACAGCAGCTTTAAACCCACTGCAAAAGGTCACTAAATATTCACCAATTGCAGTTCTGTAAATGACACCTGCCCTCCAAAAAATACTGAGGTCGAAAATCGACCAAAAAATTCTAGAGTGCAACCTTCCAAAAAGAATATTTGAAGAGGTATATTATACTCACACTTTTTTGCTTTTTTCTTTTAACAGAAAAGAAAAAGCCGTGGAAAAATGATGAATTGTAGGAATTTTTACAAACATGTAAACCCAAATTACAAAAACCTATCAGCTCACACCAGTCATAATGGCCATCAAAAAAAATTCTGCCAACAATAAATGCTGACGTGATTGTGGAGAAATGCGTACCCTTGATTCTAAGGGGGACGTGGTAAGAGCCACTAATGAAAGCACAATGGAGTTGCCTTGAAAAGGTAAACGTTGAGCTACCGTACCAGTCAATCAATCATACCCACTGCTGGGTCTATCACCTGAGAAAATGAAAATCAAAAATCACAGGCTGGCAATCCTGCACTCCAGCAATATTTACCATAGGCAACACTTGGAAGCAACGAAAATGTCCATCGACAGAGGAATGCACCAAGAAGAAGTGGTCCATGTACACAATGGAATATTAGCCATGGAAAACATTGAAGCACTGCTCTTTGAGGCACCATACTTGAGCCTGGAGATAATCACAAAACATGAAGTAGGTCGGAAAGCAAAACACCTATATCCTATATTATCACTTATGGCATTATCTAATAACTGACACAGATGAACATATTTCCAAAGAGAAAGACACTCACAGGCTTAGAAAACAAACTATGCTCATCTGAAAGGAAAGGAGGGGGGAAATTGAGAAATGAACATTAGTGTTACCATACATATACCAATACATATTATATACATGTATCAAAAACACCGAACATATAGCAAGGGAGGTCGACGGAACACTGTAATATTTTACATGGGAAGAGGATCTGTACATTAATAGACATACATAATGTACAAATGAACCAGATTGTGTACACCTAGGACAAACAATATTCTAAACTTTACCCAGATTAAAAAAAATTTTAAAAACCCAGAAGAAGTAATGAGACATAAACTTATGGGGATTCCTCCTGGCAATTTCCATTCTAATTTACAACCTAGGACAATGACTTCCAGAAAGGCTCTGCTGCCCTAGTACCCAGATTGGGGAATGGAGAAATGCTACCTCCTTGTGGCCGTTTCCCACAACAGCAGCTTTGAACCCACTGCAAAAGGTCACTAAATTTTCACCAACTTGCAGTTCTGTAAATGATACCTGCCCTCCAGAAAATTTCTGGGGTCTAAAATCGACCAAAAAATTCAAAAGAGGGCAAGCTTCGAAGAAGACAAGTTCAAGAGCGATATTGTACTCACGGGTTTTTCTTTTAAGAGAAAAGAAAAAGGGGTAGGAATATGACGAATTTAAAAAATTTTAATGACATGCATACCCATATTACAAAAACCTATCAGCTCACAGCAGTCAGAATGGCCATTAGGAAAAATGCTGCAAAAAATAAACCGTGAAGGGAGTGTGGAGAAATGCGTACCTTCGGTTGTAAGGGGGGGCATGTAAAGAGCCACTAATGAAAACACAGTGTAGGTGCTTTGAAAAGGGAAACATTGAGCTACCAGTCAATCAATCACAACCACTGCTTGGCCTATCACCTGAGAAAATGAGAATCAAAAAGTCACAGGCTGGCAAACCTGTACGCCAGCAAGATTTACCATAGCCAGCACTTGGAAGCAATGAAAATGTCCATCAACCGAGGAATGCACCAAGAAGAAGTGGTCCACGTACACAATGGAATGTTACTCTAATAATAAATATAAACTCAATTTAAAAACAAACAAAAGCAAGGAGACATCAACATTTGTGGGTTTATCCGGGCACATTGCACTCTAATTTATAACCGAAGAACACCACTGGCCGGTAGGTCTGTTTCCCTAGTACCAGCATGGGAAACGTAGAAAGGCTGCCGCTCTCTGGCCGTTACCTGCAAAAGCAGGTTTAAAGCCTGAGCTAATGGTCACTTCATATGAACAAGTACTGCAGGGCTGTAAATGAAACCTGCCCTCAAAATGTCTTGAGGGAGATAATGGCCAAAATATTTCAAATGGTGACACATACTTTAAGAAAACACTGTGAAGAAATAAGCTCTAATCACAGCTGGAAAAATAAAAAGATCATGTCTTAAAGCTCAATTTCAACGCATTATGAGACACATGCAAATTCAACCACAAAGAGGTATCAGCTCACACCACTCAGAATAATCATCAGCAAAAACTACAAAGAATAAATCCTGAAGGTGCTGGGAAGAAATACATGCCCTCCACTTTAAGTGGGACGTAACCTGGAAAGAGCCACTAAGGAGAACAGAACAGAGGTGCCTTTAAAAAGTCAACATTGAGCTACCATATGATCCAGCAGACCTATTCCTGGACCTATAAACTAAGAAGACAGAATTGGAAGGACACAGCCACGCAAATCTGCATTGCACACTATTACAATAGCCAAGATATGGAAGTAACCAAAAAGTCCACCGACAGATGGGTGGACAAAGAAGAACTGCTACCTGTACAGATGGAATATGAGCTAGTGAAAAAATGAAACAATGCCATTTGCAGCACCGTAGATGAGTCTAGAAGTAATCACGCAACTTGGAGTAAGTGAGAAAGCGAAAGACACATATCCTATCATATCATATATAGGGGTTACCTAAAAAATGATACAAACAAAGATATTTCCACAGAGAAACACTATCATAGAATCAATATAAAAACGTATGGTTCACCAAATAGAAAGGTGTGAGGAATGGATACATTACCGTATTGAGGTTAACAGAGAGATACAAACACCTGTGAAATATGTAATCACCAAAGACCTACGCAATACCAAGAGAAGACTACTCAACATTGTTTCATAACCTACCTGGGAAAAGGCTCCGAAGAAGAATAGATATAGGTATATGTGTGATAGAACCACATCTTGCACACCTAGAACAAACAAAACATTGTAATCAAGTTTGCTGTGATAAAAAATAAAAATTAAGTTAAAAATACCAACAAGAAGTAATGAGACATACATTAAAGGGGGTTTTCCTCTCACATGCCATTCTAATTTACAACCTAGAACACCACTTCCAGTAAGGCTCTGTTGACCTAGTAACCAGATTTGGTAAAGGAGAAATGCTGCCGCCATGTGGCCGATTCCCGCAAGAGCAGCTTTTAACCCACAGCTAATGGTCACTTACCATTCACAAGGACTCAGGGCTGTAAAGGACACCTGCCCTCAAAATTGTGCTGAGGTAGGGAATGGATAAAAAAAATTCAAAACAGGCAAAATTTTCAAGAAGATAGTATGAAGAGGTAAGTTTTACTCACTCTCTTTTTAAAGAAAGGAAAATGGATAAAAGCTCAGCCTCAGGAAGTATTAGACTCATGCAATCTAATCTACAAAAAGTCTTCAATTCACACCAGTCGACTGACCATTGGCAAAAAGTCTACAAACAATAAATGCTGAAGAGGTTTTAGAGAACTGTGTACCCTCTAGCTGCTGGTGAGATGTAAAAGGGTTAAACGCTAATAATGAGAACAGGAAAGAGCTGCGTTTAAAAGGAAAAATTGAGGTACCAGTCAATCCAGCAGGCGCACCAATGGGCCTCTCACCTGAGAAGAACAGAATGAAGAAGACCCGGGCTGCAAAAGCTGCACTGCAGCCTTATTCACAATAGACAAGACAGTGAAGCAACCAAAATGTCCATCTACAGATGAAAGGATAAAGAAGAAGTGGTCCATGTACACAATGAATACTAGCCATGGAAAACAATGAAACACTGCTCTTTGAGGCCCCATAGATGATCTTGGAGATAATCACAGAACATGAGGTAAGTCGGAAAGCAAAAGTCCTATATCCTATGATATCACTTATAGGCGTTATCTAATAACTGACACAAATGAACATATTTCCACACAGAAAGTCAATCACAGACTTATTAAAAAAGAACTATGCTTATCTAAAAGTAAAGGTGGGGGGAATGGATAAATGAAGATTAGCGTTACCATATGTATACAAATACATATTATATACATATATCAAAAAGACCGACCATATAGCAAGGAAGGATTACGGAACACTGTAATAATTTACAAGGGAAGAGGATCTCTACATAAATAGGTATGTAGAATATGTAGATGAACCAGAGTGTGTACACCTTGGACAAGCAACATTCTAACCATTACCCCAATTGAAAAAATTAAAACAACGAACTAGGAGTAATGAGACATAGACTTATGGGGGGTTTTCCTGGCACATTCCATTCAAATTTACAACCTAGACAAACGACTTCTAGAATGGCTCTGCTGCCCTAGTACCCAGATTTGGGAATGGAGAAATGCTGCATCCTTGTGGCCGTTTCCCACAACAGCAGCTTTAAACCCACTGCAAAAGGTCACTAAATATTCACCAATTGCAGTTCTGTAAATGACACCTGCCCTCCAAAAAATACTGAGGTCGAAAATCGACCAAAAAATTCTAGAGTGCAACCTTCCAAAAAGAATATTTGAAGAGGTATATTATACTCACACTTTTTTGCTTTTTTCTTTTAACAGAAAAGAAAAAGCCGTGGAAAAATGATGAATTGTAGGAATTTTTACAAACATGTAAACCCAAATTACAAAAACCTATCAGCTCACACCAGTCATAATGGCCATCAAAAAAAATTCTGCCAACAATAAATGCTGACGTGATTGTGGAGAAATGCGTACCCTTGATTCTAAGGGGGACGTGGTAAGAGCCACTAATGAAAGCACAATGGAGTTGCCTTGAAAAGGTAAACGTTGAGCTACCGTACCAGTCAATCAATCATACCCACTGCTGGGTCTATCACCTGAGAAAATGAAAATCAAAAATCACAGGCTGGCAATCCTGCACTCCAGCAATATTTACCATAGGCAACACTTGGAAGCAACGAAAATGTCCATCGACAGAGGAATGCACCAAGAAGAAGTGGTCCATGTACACAATGGAATATTAGCCATGGAAAACATTGAAGCACTGCTCTTTGAGGCACCATACTTGAGCCTGGAGATAATCACAAAACATGAAGTAGGTCGGAAAGCAAAACACCTATATCCTATATTATCACTTATGGCATTATCTAATAACTGACACAGATGAACATATTTCCAAAGAGAAAGACACTCACAGGCTTAGAAAACAAACTATGCTCATCTGAAAGGAAAGGAGGGGGGAAATTGAGAAATGAACATTAGTGTTACCATACATATACCAATACATATTATATACATGTATCAAAAACACCGAACATATAGCAAGGGAGGTCGACGGAACACTGTAATATTTTACATGGGAAGAGGATCTGTACATTAATAGACATACATAATGTACAAATGAACCAGATTGTGTACACCTAGGACAAACAATATTCTAAACTTTACCCAGATTAAAAAAAATTTTAAAAACCCAGAAGAAGTAATGAGACATAAACTTATGGGGATTCCTCCTGGCAATTTCCATTCTAATTTACAACCTAGGACAATGACTTCCAGAAAGGCTCTGCTGCCCTAGTACCCAGATTGGGGAATGGAGAAATGCTACCTCCTTGTGGCCGTTTCCCACAACAGCAGCTTTGAACCCACTGCAAAAGGTCACTAAATTTTCACCAACTTGCAGTTCTGTAAATGATACCTGCCCTCCAGAAAATTTCTGGGGTCTAAAATCGACCAAAAAATTCAAAAGAGGGCAAGCTTCGAAGAAGACAAGTTCAAGAGCGATATTGTACTCACGGGTTTTTCTTTTAAGAGAAAAGAAAAAGGGGTAGGAATATGACGAATTTAAAAAATTTTAATGACATGCATACCCATATTACAAAAACCTATCAGCTCACAGCAGTCAGAATGGCCATTAGGAAAAATGCTGCAAAAAATAAACCGTGAAGGGAGTGTGGAGAAATGCGTACCTTCGGTTGTAAGGGGGGGCATGTAAAGAGCCACTAATGAAAACACAGTGTAGGTGCTTTGAAAAGGGAAACATTGAGCTACCAGTCAATCAATCACAACCACTGCTTGGCCTATCACCTGAGAAAATGAGAATCAAAAAGTCACAGGCTGGCAAACCTGTACGCCAGCAAGATTTACCATAGCCAGCACTTGGAAGCAATGAAAATGTCCATCAACCGAGGAATGCACCAAGAAGAAGTGGTCCACGTACACAATGGAATGTTACTCTAATAATAAATATAAACTCAATTTAAAAACAAACAAAAGCAAGGAGACATCAACATTTGTGGGTTTATCCGGGCACATTGCACTCTAATTTATAACCGAAGAACACCACTGGCCGGTAGGTCTGTTTCCCTAGTACCAGCATGGGAAACGTAGAAAGGCTGCCGCTCTCTGGCCGTTACCTGCAAAAGCAGGTTTAAAGCCTGAGCTAATGGTCACTTCATATGAACAAGTACTGCAGGGCTGTAAATGAAACCTGCCCTCAAAATGTCTTGAGGGAGATAATGGCCAAAATATTTCAAATGGTGACACATACTTTAAGAAAACACTGTGAAGAAATAAGCTCTAATCACAGCTGGAAAAATAAAAAGATCATGTCTTAAAGCTCAATTTCAACGCATTATGAGACACATGCAAATTCAACCACAAAGAGGTATCAGCTCACACCACTCAGAATAATCATCAGCAAAAACTACAAAGAATAAATCCTGAAGGTGCTGGGAAGAAATACATGCCCTCCACTTTAAGTGGGACGTAACCTGGAAAGAGCCACTAAGGAGAACAGAACAGAGGTGCCTTTAAAAAGTCAACATTGAGCTACCATATGATCCAGCAGACCTATTCCTGGACCTATAAACTAAGAAGACAGAATTGGAAGGACACAGCCACGCAAATCTGCATTGCACACTATTACAATAGCCAAGATATGGAAGTAACCAAAAAGTCCACCGACAGATGGGTGGACAAAGAAGAACTGCTACCTGTACAGATGGAATATGAGCTAGTGAAAAAATGAAACAATGCCATTTGCAGCACCGTAGATGAGTCTAGAAGTAATCACGCAACTTGGAGTAAGTGAGAAAGCGAAAGACACATATCCTATCATATCATATATAGGGGTTACCTAAAAAATGATACAAACAAAGATATTTCCACAGAGAAACACTATCATAGAATCAATATAAAAACGTATGGTTCACCAAATAGAAAGGTGTGAGGAATGGATACATTACCGTATTGAGGTTAACAGAGAGATACAAACACCTGTGAAATATGTAATCACCAAAGACCTAAGCAATACCAAGAGAAGACTACTCAACATTGTTTCATAACCTACCTGGGAAAAGGCTCCGAAGAAGAATAGATATAGGTATATGTGTGATAGAACCACATCTTGCACACCTAGAACAAACAAAACATTGTAATCAAGTTTGCTGTGATAAAAAATAAAAATCAAGTTAAAAATACCAACAAGAAGTAATGAGACATACATTAAAGGGCGTTTTCCTCTCACATGCCATTCTAATTTACAACCTAGAACACCACTTCCAGTAAGGCTCTGTTGACCTAGTAACCAGATTTGGTAAAGGAGAAATGCTGCCGCCATGTGGCCGATTCCCGCAAGAGCAGCTTTTAACCCACAGCTAATGGTCACTTACCATTCACAAGGACTCAGGGCTGTAAAGGACACCTGCCCTCAAAATTGTGCTGAGGTAGGGAATGGATAAAAAAAATTCAAAACAGGCAAAATTTTCAAGAAGATAGTATGAAGAGGTAAGTTTTACTCACTCTCTTTTTAAAGAAAGGAAAATGGATAAAAGCTCAGCCTCAGGAAGTATTAGACTCATGCAATCTAATCTACAAAAAGTCTTCAATTCACACCAGTCGACTGACCATTGGCAAAAAGTCTACAAACAATAAATGCTGAAGAGGTTTTAGAGAACTGTGTACCCTCTAGCTGCTGGTGAGATGTAAAAGGGTTAAACGCTAATAATGAGAACAGGAAAGAGCTGCGTTTAAAAGGAAAAATTGAGGTACCAGTCAATCCAGCAGGCGCACCAATGGGCCTCTCACCTGAGAAGACCAGAATGAAGAAGACCCGGGCTGCAAAAGCTGCACTGCAGCCTTATTCACAATAGACAAGACAGTGAAGCAACCAAAATGTCCATCTACAGATGAAAGGATAAAGAAGAAGTGGTCCATGTACACAATGAATACTAGCCATGGAAAACAATGAAACACTGCTCTTTGAGGCCCCATAGATGATCTTGGAGATAATCACAGAACATGAGGTAAGTCGGAAAGCAAAAGTCCTATATCCTATGATATCACTTATAGGCGTTATCTAATAACTGACACAAATGAACATATTTCCACACAGAAAGTCAATCACAGACTTATTAAAAAAGAACTATGCTTATCTAAAAGTAAAGGTGGGGGGAATGGATAAATGAAGATTAGCGTTACCATATGTATACAAATACATATTATATACATATATCAAAAAGACCGACCATATAGCAAGGAAGGATTACGGAACACTGTAATAATTTACAAGGGAAGAGGATCTCTACATAAATAGGTATGTAGAATATGTAGATGAACCAGAGTGTGTACACCTTGGACAAGCAACATTCTAACCATTACCCCAATTGAAAAAATTAAAACAACGAACTAGGAGTAATGAGACATAGACTTATGGGGGGTTTTCCTGGCACATTCCATTCAAATTTACAACCTAGACAAACGACTTCTAGAATGGCTCTGCTGCCCTAGTACCCAGATTTGGGAATGGAGAAATGCTGCATCCTTGTGGCCGTTTCCCACAACAGCAGCTTTAAACCCACTGCAAAAGGTCACTAAATATTCACCAATTGCAGTTCTGTAAATGACACCTGACCTCCAAAAAATACTGAGGTCGAAAATCGACCAAAAAATTCTAGAGTGCAACCTTCCAAAAAGAATATTTGAAGAGGTATATTATACTCACACTTTTTTGCTTTTTTCTTTTAACAGAAAAGAAAAAGCCGTGGAAAAATGATGAATTGTAGGAATTTTTACAAACATGTAAACCCAAATTACAAAAACCTATCAGCTCACACCAGTCATAATGGCCATCAAAAAAAATTCTGCCAACAATAAATGCTGACGTGATTGTGGAGAAATGCGTACCCTTGATTCTAAGGGGGACGTGGTAAGAGCCACTAATGAAAGCACAATGGAGTTGCCTTGAAAAGGTAAACGTTGAGCTACCGTACCAGTCAATCAATCATACCCACTGCTGGGTCTATCACCTGAGAAAATGAAAATCAAAAATCACAGGCTGGCAATCCTGCACTCCAGCAATATTTATCATAGGCAACACTTGGAAGCAACGAAAATGTCCATCGACAGAGGAATGCACCAAGAAGAAGTGGTCCATGTACACAATGGAATATTAGCCATGGAAAACATTGAAGCACTGCTCTTTGAGGCACCATACTTGAGCCTGGAGATAATCACAAAACATGAAGTAGGTCGGAAAGCAAAACACCTATATCCTATATTATCACTTATGGCATTATCTAATAACTGACACAGATGAACATATTTCCAAAGAGAAAGACACTCACAGGCTTAGAAAACAAACTATGCTCATCTGAAAGGAAAGGAGGGGGGAAATTGAGAAATGAACATTAGTGTTACCATACATATACCAATACATATTATATACATGTATCAAAAACACCGAACATATAGCAAGGGAGGTCGACGGAACACTGTAATATTTTACATGGGAAGAGGATCTGTACATTAATAGACATACATAATGTACAAATGAACCAGATTGTGTACACCTAGGACAAACAATATTCTAAACTTTACCCAGATTAAAAAAAATTTTAAAAACCCAGAAGAAGTAATGAGACATAAACTTATGGGGATTCCTCCTGGCAATTTCCATTCTAATTTACAACCTAGGACAATGACTTCCAGAAAGGCTCTGCTGCCCTAGTACCCAGATTGGGGAATGGAGAAATGCTACCTCCTTGTGGCCGTTTCCCACAACAGCAGCTTTGAACCCACTGCAAAAGGTCACTAAATTTTCACCAACTTGCAGTTCTGTAAATGATACCTGCCCTCCAGAAAATTTCTGGGGTCTAAAATCGACCAAAAAATTCAAAAGAGGGCAAGCTTCGAAGAAGACAAGTTCAAGAGCTATATTGTACTCACGGGTTTTTCTTTTAAGAGAAAAGAAAAAGGGGTAGGAATATGACGAATTTAAAAAATTTTAATGACATGCATACCCATATTACAAAAACCTATCAGCTCACAGCAGTCAGAATGGCCATTAGGAAAAATGCTGCAAAAAATAAACCGTGAAGGGAGTGTGGAGAAATGCGTACCTTCGGTTGTAAGGGGGGGCATGTAAAGAGCCACTAATGAAAACACAGTGTAGGTGCTTTGAAAAGGGAAACATTGAGCTACCAGTCAATCAATCACAACCACTGCTTGGCCTATCACCTGAGAAAATGAGAATCAAAAAGTCACAGGCTGGCAAACCTGTACGCCAGCAAGATTTACCATAGCCAGCACTTGGAAGCAATGAAAATGTCCATCAACCGAGGAATGCACCAAGAAGAAGTGGTCCACGTACACAATGGAATGTTACTCTAATAATAAATATAAACTCAATTTAAAAACAAACAAAAGCAAGGAGACATCAACATTTGTGGGTTTATCCGGGCACATTGCACTCTAATTTATAACCGAAGAACACCACTGGCCGGTAGGTCTGTTTCCCTAGTACCAGCATGGGAAACGTAGAAAGGCTGCCGCTCTCTGGCCGTTACCTGCAAAAGCAGGTTTAAAGCCTGAGCTAATGGTCACTTCATATGAACAAGTACTGCAGGGCTGTAAATGAAACCTGCCCTCAAAATGTCTTGAGGGAGATAATGGCCAAAATATTTCAAATGGTGACACATACTTTAAGAAAACACTGTGAAGAAATAAGCTCTAATCACAGCTGGAAAAATAAAAAGATCATGTCTTAAAGCTCAATTTCAACGCATTATGAGACACATGCAAATTCAACCACAAAGAGGTATCAGCTCACACCACTCAGAATAATCATCAGCAAAAACTACAAAGAATAAATCCTGAAGGTGCTGGGAAGAAATACATGCCCTCCACTTTAAGTGGGACGTAACCTGGAAAGAGCCACTAAGGAGAACAGAACAGAGGTGCCTTTAAAAAGTCAACATTGAGCTACCATATGATCCAGCAGACCTATTCCTGGACCTATAAACTAAGAAGACAGAATTGGAAGGACACAGCCACGCAAATCTGCATTGCACACTATTACAATAGCCAAGATATGGAAGTAACCAAAAAGTCCACCGACAGATGGGTGGACAAAGAAGAACTGCTACCTGTACAGATGGAATATGAGCTAGTGAAAAAATGAAACAATGCCATTTGCAGCACCGTAGATGAGTCTAGAAGTAATCACGCAACTTGGAGTAAGTGAGAAAGCGAAAGACACATATCCTATCATATCATATATAGGGGTTACCTAAAAAATGATACAAACAAAGATATTTCCACAGAGAAACACTATCATAGAATCAATATAAAAACGTATGGTTCACCAAATAGAAAGGTGTGAGGAATGGATACATTACCGTATTGAGGTTAACAGAGAGATACAAACACCTGTGAAATATGTAATCACCAAAGACCTACGCAATACCAAGAGAAGACTACTCAACATTGTGTCATAACCTACCTGGGAAAAGGCTCCGAAGAAGAATAGATATAGGTATATGTGTGATAGAACCACATCTTGCACACCTAGAACAAACAAAACATTGTAATCAAGTTTGCTGTGATAAAAAATAAAAATTAAGTTAAAAATACCAACAAGAAGTAATGAGACATACATTAAAGGGCGTTTTCCTCTCACATGCCATTCTAATTTACAACCTAGAACACCACTTCCAGTAAGGCTCTGTTGACCTAGTAACCAGATTTGGTAAAGGAGAAATGCTGCCGCCATGTGGCCGATTCCCGCAAGAGCAGCTTTTAACCCACAGCTAATGGTCACTTACCATTCACAAGGACTCAGGGCTGTAAAGGACACCTGCCCTCAAAATTGTGCTGAGGTAGGGAATGGATAAAAAAAATTCAAAACAGGCGAAATTTTCAAGAAGATAGTATGAAGAGGTAAGTTTTACTCACTCTCTTTTTAAAGAAAGGAAAATGGATAAAAGCTCAGCCTCAGGAAGTATTAGACTCATGCAATCTAATCTACAAAAAGTCTTCAATTCACACCAGTCGACTGACCATTGGCAAAAAGTCTACAAACAATAAATGCTGAAGAGGTTTTAGAGAACTGTGTACCCTCTAGCTGCTGGTGAGATGTAAAAGGGTTAAACGCTAATAATGAGAATAGGAAAGAGCTGCGTTTAAAAGGAAAAATTGAGGTACCAGTCAATCCAGCAGGCGCACCAATGGGCCTCTCACCTGAGAAGAACAGAATGAAGAAGACCCGGGCTGCAAAAGCTGCACTGCAGCCTTATTCACAATAGACAAGACAGTGAAGCAACCAAAATGTCCATCTACAGATGAAAGGATAAAGAAGAAGTGGTCCATGTACACAATGAATACTAGCCATGGAAAACAATGAAACACTGCTCTTTGAGGCCCCATAGATGATCTTGGAGATAATCACAGAACATGAGGTAAGTCGGAAAGCAAAAGTCCTATATCCTATGATATCACTTATAGGCGTTATCTAATAACTGACACAAATGAACATATTTCCACACAGAAAGTCAATCACAGACTTATTAAAAAAGAACTATGCTTATCTAAAAGTAAAGGTGGGGGGAATGGATAAATGAAGATTAGCGTTACCATATGTATACAAATACATATTATATACATATATCAAAAAGACCGACCATATAGCAAGGAAGGATTACGGAACACTGTAATAATTTACAAGGGAAGAGGATCTCTACATAAATAGGTATGTAGAATATGTAGATGAACCAGAGTGTGTACACCTTGGACAAGCAACATTCTAACCATTACCCCAATTGAAAAAATTAAAACAACGAACTAGGAGTAATGAGACATAGACTTATGGGGGGTTTTCCTGGCACATTCCATTCAAATTTACAACCTAGACAAACGACTTCTAGAATGGCTCTGCTGCCCTAGTACCCAGATTTGGGAATGGAGAAATGCTGCATCCTTGTGGCCGTTTCCCACAACAGCAGCTTTAAACCCACTGCAAAAGGTCACTAAATATTCACCAATTGCAGTTCTGTAAATGACACCTGCCCTCCAAAAAATACTGAGGTCGAAAATCGACCAAAAAATTCTAGAGTGCAACCTTCCAAAAAGAATATTTGAAGAGGTATATTATACTCACACTTTTTTGCTTTTTTCTTTTAACAGAAAAGAAAAAGCCGTGGAAAAATGATGAATTGTAGGAATTTTTACAAACATGTAAACCCAAATTACAAAAACCTATCAGCTCACACCAGTCATAATGGCCATCAAAAAAAATTCTGCCAACAATAAATGCTGACGTGATTGTGGAGAAATGCGTACCCTTGATTCTAAGGGGGACGTGGTAAGAGCCACTAATGAAAGCACAATGGAGTTGCCTTGAAAAGGTAAACGTTGAGCTACCGTACCAGTCAATCAATCATACCCACTGCTGGGTCTATCACCTGAGAAAATGAAAATCAAAAATCACAGGCTGGCAATCCTGCACTCCAGCAATATTTACCATAGGCAACACTTGGAAGCAACGAAAATGTCCATCGACAGAGGAATGCACCAAGAAGAAGTGGTCCATGTACACAATGGAATATTAGCCATGGAAAACATTGAAGCACTGCTCTTTGAGGCACCATACTTGAGCCTGGAGATAATCACAAAACATGAAGTAGGTCGGAAAGCAAAACACCTATATCCTATATTATCACTTATGGCATTATCTAATAACTGACACAGATGAACATATTTCCAAAGAGAAAGACACTCACAGGCTTAGAAAACAAACTATGCTCATCTGAAAGGAAAGGAGGGGGGAAATTGAGAAATGAACATTAGTGTTACCATACATATACCAATACATATTATATACATGTATCAAAAACACCGAACATATAGCAAGGGAGGTCGACGGAACACTGTAATATTTTACATGGGAAGAGGATCTGTACATTAATAGACATACATAATGTACAAATGAACCAGATTGTGTACACCTAGGACAAACAATATTCTAAACTTTACCCAGATTAAAAAAAATTTTAAAAACCCAGAAGAAGTAATGAGACATAAACTTATGGGGATTCCTCCTGGCAATTTCCATTCTAATTTACAACCTAGGACAATGACTTCCAGAAAGGCTCTGCTGCCCTAGTACCCAGATTGGGGAATGGAGAAATGCTACCTCCTTGTGGCCGTTTCCCACAACAGCAGCTTTGAACCCACTGCAAAAGGTCACTAAATTTTCACCAACTTGCAGTTCTGTAAATGATACCTGCCCTCCAGAAAATTTCTGGGGTCTAAAATCGACCAAAAAATTCAAAAGAGGGCAAGCTTCGAAGAAGACAAGTTCAAGAGCTATATTGTACTCACGGGTTTTTCTTTTAAGAGAAAAGAAAAAGGGGTAGGAATATGACGAATTTAAAAAATTTTAATGACATGCATACCCATATTACAAAAACCTATCAGCTCACAGCAGTCAGAATGGCCATTAGGAAAAATGCTGCAAAAAATAAACCGTGAAGGGAGTGTGGAGAAATGCGTACCTTCGGTTGTAAGGGGGGGCATGTAAAGAGCCACTAATGAAAACACAGTGTAGGTGCTTTGAAAAGGGAAACATTGAGCTACCAGTCAATCAATCACAACCACTGCTTGGCCTATCACCTGAGAAAATGAGAATCAAAAAGTCACAGGCTGGCAAACCTGTACGCCAGCAAGATTTACCATAGCCAGCACTTGGAAGCAATGAAAATGTCCATCAACCGAGGAATGCACCAAGAAGAAGTGGTCCACGTACACAATGGAATGTTACTCTAATAATAAATATAAACTCAATTTAAAAACAAACAAAAGCAAGGAGACATCAACATTTGTGGGTTTATCCGGGCACATTGCACTCTAATTTATAACCGAAGAACACCACTGGCCGGTAGGTCTGTTTCCCTAGTACCAGCATGGGAAACGTAGAAAGGCTGCCGCTCTCTGGCCGTTACCTGCAAAAGCAGGTTTAAAGCCTGAGCTAATGGTCACTTCATATGAACAAGTACTGCAGGGCTGTAAATGAAACCTGCCCTCAAAATGTCTTGAGGGAGATAATGGCCAAAATATTTCAAATGGTGACACATACTTTAAGAAAACACTGTGAAGAAATAAGCTCTAATCACAGCTGGAAAAATAAAAAGATCATGTCTTAAAGCTCAATTTCAACGCATTATGAGACACATGCAAATTCAACCACAAAGAGGTATCAGCTCACACCACTCAGAATAATCATCAGCAAAAACTACAAAGAATAAATCCTGAAGGTGCTGGGAAGAAATACATGCCCTCCACTTTAAGTGGGACGTAACCTGGAAAGAGCCACTAAGGAGAACAGAACAGAGGTGCCTTTAAAAAGTCAACATTGAGCTACCATATGATCCAGCAGACCTATTCCTGGACCTATAAACTAAGAAGACAGAATTGGAAGGACACAGCCACGCAAATCTGCATTGCACACTATTACAATAGCCAAGATATGGAAGTAACCAAAAAGTCCACCGACAGATGGGTGGACAAAGAAGAACTGCTACCTGTACAGATGGAATATGAGCTAGTGAAAAAATGAAACAATGCCATTTGCAGCACCGTAGATGAGTCTAGAAGTAATCACGCAACTTGGAGTAAGTGAGAAAGCGAAAGACACATATCCTATCATATCATATATAGGGGTTACCTAAAAAATGATACAAACAAAGATATTTCCACAGAGAAACACTATCATAGAATCAATATAAAAACGTATGGTTCACCAAATAGAAAGGTGTGAGGAATGGATACATTACCGTATTGAGGTTAACAGAGAGATACAAACACCTGTGAAATATGTAATCACCAAAGACCTACGCAATACCAAGAGAAGACTACTCAACATTGTGTCATAAGCTACATGGGAAAAGGCTCCGAAGAAGAATAGATATATGTATATGTGTGAAAGAACCACATCTTGCACACCTAGAACAAACAAAACATTGTAATCAAGTTTGCTGTGATAAAAAATAAAAATTAAGTTAAAAATACCAACAAGAAGTAATGAGACATACATTAAAGGGCGTTTTCCTCTCACATGCCATTCTAATTTACAACCTAGAACACCACTTCCAGTAAGGCTCTGTTGACCTAGTAACCAGATTTGGAAAAGGAGAAATGCTGCCGCCATGTGGCCGATTCCCGCAAGAGCAGCTTTTAACCCACAGCTAATGGTCACTTACCATTCACAAGGACTCAGGGCTGTAAAGGACACCTGCCCTCAAAATTGTGCTGAGCTAGGCAATGGATAAAAAAAATTCAAAACAGGCAAAATTTTCAAGAAGATAGTATGAAGAGGTAAGTTTTACTCACTCTCTTTTTAAAGGAAGGAAAATGGATAAAAGCTCAGCCTCAGGAAGTATTAGACTCATGCAATCTAATCTACAAAAAGTCTTCAACTCACACCAGTCGACTGACCATTGGCAAAAAGTCTACAAACAATAAATGCGGAAGAGGTTTTAGAGAACTGTGTACCCTCTAGCTGCTGGTGAGATGTAAAAGGGTTAAACGCTAATAATGAGAACAGGAAAGAGCTGCGTTTAAAAGGAAAAATTGAGGTACCAGTCAATCCAGCAGGCGCACCAATGGGCCTCTCACCTGAGAAGACCAGAATGAAGAAGACCCGGGCTGCAAAAGCTGCACTGCAGCCTTATTCACAATAGACAAGACAGTGAAGCAACCAAAATGTCCATCTACAGATGAAAGGAAAAAGAAGAAGTGGTCCATGTACACAATGAATACTAGCCATGGAAAACAATGAAACACTGCTCTTTGAGGCCCCATAGATGATCTTGGAGATAATCACAGAACATGAGGTAAGTCGGAAAGCAAAAGTCCTATATCCTATGATATCACTTATAGGCGTTATCTAATAACTGACACAAATGAACATATTTCCACACAGAAAGTCAATCACAGACTTATTAAAAAAGAACTATGCTTATCTAAAAGTAAAGGTGGGGGGAATGGATAAATGAAGATTAGCGTTACCATATGTATACAAATACATATTATATACATATATCAAAAAGACCGACCATATAGCAAGGAAGGATTACGGATCACTGTAATAATTTACAAGGGAAGAGGATCTCTACATAAATAGGTATGTAGAATATGTAGTTGAACCAGAGTGTGTACACCTTGGACAAGCAACATTCTAACCATTACCCCAATTGAAAAAATTAAAACAACGAACTAGGAGTAATGAGACATAGACTTATGGGAGGTTTTCCTGGCACATTCCATTCAAATTTACAACCTAGACAAACGACTTCCAGAATGGCTCTGCTGCCCTAGTACCCAGATTTGGGAATGGAGAAATGCTGCATCCTTGTGCCGTTTCCCACAACAGCAGCTTTAAACCCACTGCAAAAGGTCACTAAATATTCACCAATTGCAGTTCTGTAAATGACACCTGCCCTCCAAAAAATACTGAGGTCGAAAATCGACCAAAAAATTCTAGAGTGCAACCTTCCAAAAAGAAAATTTGAAGAGGTATATTATACTCACACTTTTTTGCTTTTTTCTTTTAATAGAAAAGAAAAAGCCATGGAAAAATGATGAATTGTAGGAATTTTTACAGACATGTAAACCCAAATTACAAAAACCTATCAGCTCACACCAGTCATAATGGCCATCAAAAAAAATTCTGCCAACAATAAATGCTGACGTGATTGTGGAGAAATGCGTACCCTTGATTCTAAGGGGGACGTGGTAAGAGCCACTAATGAAAGCACAATGGAGTTGCCTTGAAAAGGTAAACGTTGAGCTACCGTACCAGTCAATCAATCATACCCACTGCTGGGTCTATCACCTGAGAAAATGAAAATCAAAAATCACAGGCTGGCAATCCTGCACTCCAGCAATATTTACCATAGGCAACACTTGGAAGCAACGAAAATGTCCATCGACAGAGGAATGCACCAAGAAGAAGTGGTCCATGTACACAATGGAATATTAGCCATGGAAAACATTGAAGCACTGCTCTTTGAGGCACCATACTTGAGCCTGGAGATAATCACAAAACATGAAGTAGGTCGGAAAGCAAAACACCTATATCCTATATTATCACTTATGGCATTATCTAATAACTGACACAGATGAACATATTTCCAAAGAGAAAGACACTCACAGGCTTAGAAAACAAACTATGCTCATCTGAAAGGAAAGGAGGGGGGAAATTGAGAAATGAACATTAGTGTTACCATACATATACCAATACATATTATATACATGTATCAAAAACACCGAACATATAGCAAGGGAGGTCGACGGAACACTGTAATATTTTACATGGGAAGAGGATCTGTACATTAATAGACATACATAATGTACAAATGAACCAGATTGTGTACACCTAGGACAAACAATATTCTAAACTTTACCCAGATTAAAAAAAATTTTAAAAACCCAGAAGAAGTAATGAGACATAAACTTATGGGGATTCCTCCTGGCAATTTCCATTCTAATTTACAACCTAGGACAATGACTTCCAGAAAGGCTCTGCTGCCCTAGTACCCAGATTGGGGAATGGAGAAATGCTACCTCCTTGTGGCCGTTTCCCACAACAGCAGCTTTGAACCCACTGCAAAAGGTCACTAAATTTTCACCAACTTGCAGTTCTGTAAATGATACCTGCCCTCCAGAAAATTTCTGGGGTCTAAAATCGACCAAAAAATTCAAAAGAGGGCAAGCTTCGAAGAAGACAAGTTCAAGAGCTATATTGTACTCACGGGTTTTTCTTTTAAGAGAAAAGAAAAAGGGGTAGGAATATGACGAATTTAAAAAATTTTAATGACATGCATACCCATATTACAAAAACCTATCAGCTCACAGCAGTCAGAATGGCCATTAGGAAAAATGCTGCAAAAAATAAACCGTGAAGGGAGTGTGGAGAAATGCGTACCTTCGGTTGTAAGGGGGGGCATGTAAAGAGCCACTAATGAAAACACAGTGTAGGTGCTTTGAAAAGGGAAACATTGAGCTACCAGTCAATCAATCACAACCACTGCTTGGCCTATCACCTGAGAAAATGAGAATCAAAAAGTCACAGGCTGGCAAACCTGTACGCCAGCAAGATTTACCATAGCCAGCACTTGGAAGCAATGAAAATGTCCATCAACCGAGGAATGCACCAAGAAGAAGTGGTCCACGTACACAATGGAATGTTACTCTAATAATAAATATAAACTCAATTTAAAAACAAACAAAAGCAAGGAGACATCAACATTTGTGGGTTTATCCGGGCACATTGCACTCTAATTTATAACCGAAGAACACCACTGGCCGGTAGGTCTGTTTCCCTAGTACCAGCATGGGAAACGTAGAAAGGCTGCCGCTCTCTGGCCGTTACCTGCAAAAGCAGGTTTAAAGCCTGAGCTAATGGTCACTTCATATGAACAAGTACTGCAGGGCTGTAAATGAAACCTGCCCTCAAAATGTCTTGAGGGAGATAATGGCCAAAATATTTCAAATGGTGACACATACTTTAAGAAAACACTGTGAAGAAATAAGCTCTAATCACAGCTGGAAAAATAAAAAGATCATGTCTTAAAGCTCAATTTCAACGCATTATGAGACACATGCAAATTCAACCACAAAGAGGTATCAGCTCACACCACTCAGAATAATCATCAGCAAAAACTACAAAGAATAAATCCTGAAGGTGCTGGGAAGAAATACATGCCCTCCACTTTAAGTGGGACGTAACCTGGAAAGAGCCACTAAGGAGAACAGAACAGAGGTGCCTTTAAAAAGTCAACATTGAGCTACCATATGATCCAGCAGACCTATTCCTGGACCTATAAACTAAGAAGACAGAATTGGAAGGACACAGCCACGCAAATCTGCATTGCACACTATTACAATAGCCAAGATATGGAAGTAACCAAAAAGTCCACCGACAGATGGGTGGACAAAGAAGAACTGCTACCTGTACAGATGGAATATGAGCTAGTGAAAAAATGAAACAATGCCATTTGCAGCACCGTAGATGAGTCTAGAAGTAATCACGCAACTTGGAGTAAGTGAGAAAGCGAAAGACACATATCCTATCATATCATATATAGGGGTTACCTAAAAAATGATACAAACAAAGATATTTCCACAGAGAAACACTATCATAGAATCAATATAAAAACGTATGGTTCACCAAATAGAAAGGTGTGAGGAATGGATACATTACCGTATTGAGGTTAACAGAGAGATACAAACACCTGTGAAATATGTAATCACCAAAGACCTACGCAATACCAAGAGAAGACTACTCAACATTGTGTCATAAGCTACATGGGAAAAGGCTCCGAAGAAGAATAGATATATGTATATGTGTGAAAGAACCACATCTTGCACACCTAGAACAAACAAAACATTGTAATCAAGTTTGCTGTGATAAAAAATAAAAATTAAGTTAAAAATACCAACAAGAAGTTATGAGACATACATTAAAGGGCGTTTTCCTCTCACATGCCATTCTAATTTACAACCTAGAACACCACTTCCAGTAAGGCTCTGTTGACCTAGTAACCAGATTTGGAAAAGGAGAAATGCTGCCGCCATGTGGCCGATTCCCGCAAGAGCAGCTTTTAACCCACAGCTAATGGTCACTTACCATTCACAAGGACTCAGGGCTGTAAAGGACACCTGCCCTCAAAATTGTGCTGAGCTAGGCAATGGATAAAAAAAATTCAAAACAGGCAAAATTTTCAAGAAGATAGTATGAAGAGGTAAGTTTTACTCACTCTCTTTTTAAAGGAAGGAAAATGGATAAAAGCTCAGCCTCAGGAAGTATTAGACTCATGCAATCTAATCTACAAAAAGTCTTCAACTCACACCAGTCGACTGACCATTGGCAAAAAGTCTACAAACAATAAATGCGGAAGAGGTTTTAGAGAACTGTGTACCCTCTAGCTGCTGGTGAGATGTAAAAGGGTTAAACGCTAATAATGAGAACAGGAAAGAGCTGCGTTTAAAAGGAAAAATTGAGGTACCAGTCAATCCAGCAGGCGCACCAATGGGCCTCTCACCTGAGAAGACCAGAATGAAGAAGACCCGGGCTGCAAAAGCTGCACTGCAGCCTTATTCACAATAGACAAGACAGTGAAGCAACCAAAATGTCCATCTACAGATGAAAGGAAAAAGAAGAAGTGGTCCATGTACACAATGAATACTAGCCATGGAAAACAATGAAACACTGCTCTTTGAGGCCCCATAGATGATCTTGGAGATAATCACAGAACATGAGGTAAGTCGGAAAGCAAAAGTCCTATATCCTATGATATCACTTATAGGCGTTATCTAATAACTGACACAAATGAACATATTTCCACACAGAAAGTCAATCACAGACTTATTAAAAAAGAACTATGCTTATCTAAAAGTAAAGGTGGGGGGAATGGATAAATGAAGATTAGCGTTACCATATGTATACAAATACATATTATATACATATATCAAAAAGACCGACCATATAGCAAGGAAGGATTACGGATCACTGTAATAATTTACAAGGGAAGAGGATCTCTACATAAATAGGTATGTAGAATATGTAGTTGAACCAGAGTGTGTACACCTTGGACAAGCAACATTCTAACCATTACCCCAATTGAAAAAATTAAAACAACGAACTAGGAGTAATGAGACATAGACTTATGGGAGGTTTTCCTGGCACATTCCATTCAAATTTACAACCTAGACAAACGACTTCCAGAATGGCTCTGCTGCCCTAGTACCCAGATTTGGGAATGGAGAAATGCTGCATCCTTGTGCCGTTTCCCACAACAGCAGCTTTAAACCCACTGCAAAAGGTCACTAAATATTCACCAATTGCAGTTCTGTAAATGACACCTGCCCTCCAAAAAATACTGAGGTCGAAAATCGACCAAAAAATTCTAGAGTGCAACCTTCCAAAAAGAAAATTTGAAGAGGTATATTATACTCACACTTTTTTGCTTTTTTCTTTTAATAGAAAAGAAAAAGCCATGGAAAAATGATGAATTGTAGGAATTTTTACAGACATGTAAACCCAAATTACAAAAACCTATCAGCTCACACCAGTCATAATGGCCATCAAAAAAAATTCTGCCAACAATAAATGCTGACGTGATTGTGGAGAAATGCGTACCCTTGATTCTAAGGGGGACGTGGTAAGAGCCACTAATGAAAGCACAATGGAGTTGCCTTGAAAAGGTAAACGTTGAGCTACCGTACCAGTCAATCAATCATACCCACTGCTGGGTCTATCACCTGAGAAAATGAAAATCAAAAATCACAGGCTGGCAATCCTGCACTCCAGCAATATTTACCATAGGCAACACTTGGAAGCAACGAAAATGTCCATCGACAGAGGAATGCACCAAGAAGAAGTGGTCCATGTACACAATGGAATATTAGCCATGGAAAACATTGAAGCACTGCTCTTTGAGGCACCATACTTGAGCCTGGAGATAATCACAAAACATGAAGTAGGTCGGAAAGCAAAACACCTATATCCTATATTATCACTTATGGCATTATCTAATAACTGACACAGATGAACATATTTCCAAAGAGAAAGACACTCACAGGCTTAGAAAACAAATTATGCTCATCTGAAAGGAAAGGAGGGGGGAAATTGAGAAATGAACATTAGTGTTACCATACATATACAAATACATATTATATACATGTATCAAAAACACCGAACATATAGCAAGGGAGGTCGACGGAACACTGTAATATTTTACATGGGAAGAGGATCTGTACATTAATAGACATACATAATGTACAAATGAACCAGATTGTGTACACCTAGGACAAACAATATTCTAAACTTTACCCAGATTAAAAAAATTTTAAAAACCCAGAAGAAGTAATGAGACATAAACTTATGGGGATTCCTCCTGGCAATTTCCACTCTAATTTACAACCTAGGACAATGACTTCCAGAAAGGCTCTGCTGCCCTAGTACCCAGATTGGGGAATGGAGAAATGCTACCTCCTTGTGGCCGTTTCCCACAACAGCAGCTTTGAACCCACTGCAAAAGGTCACTAAATTTTTACCAACTTGCAGTTCTGTAAATGATACCTGCCCTCCAGAAAATTTCTGGGGTCTAAAATCGACCAAAAAATTCAAAAGAGGGCAAGCTTCGAAGAAGACAAGTTCAAGAGCTATATTGTACTCACGGGTTTTTCTTTTAAGAGAAAAGAAAAAGGGGTAGGAATATGACGAATTTAAAAAATTTTAATGACATGCATACCCATATTACAAAAACCTATCAGCTCACAGCAGTCAGAATGGCCATTAGGAAAAATGCTGCAAAAAATAAACCGTGAAGGGAGTGTGGAGAAATGCGTACCTTCGGTTGTAAGGGGGGGCATGTAAAGAGCCACTAATGAAAACACAGTGTAGGTGCTTTGAAAAGGGAAACATTGAGCTACCAGTCAATCAATCACAACCACTGCTTGGCCTATCACCTGAGAAAATGAGAATCAAAAAGTCACAGGCTGGCAAACCTGTACGCCAGCAAGATTTACCATAGCCAGCACTTGGAAGCAATGAAAATGTCCATCAACCGAGGAATGCACCAAGAAGAAGTGGTCCACGTACACAATGGAATGTTACTCTAATAATAAATATAAACTCAATTTAAAAACAAACAAAAGCAAGGAGACATCAACATTTGTGGGTTTATCCGGGCACATTGCACTCTAATTTATAACCGAAGAACACCACTGGCCGGTAGGTCTGTTTCCCTAGTACCAGCATGGGAAACGTAGAAAGGCTGCCGCTCTCTGGCCGTTACCTGCAAAAGCAGGTTTAAAGCCTGAGCTAATGGTCACTTCATATGAACAAGTACTGCAGGGCTGTAAATGAAACCTGCCCTCAAAATGTCTTGAGGGAGATAATGGCCAAAATATTTCAAATGGTGACACATACTTTAAGAAAACACTGTGAAGAAATAAGCTCTAATCACAGCTGGAAAAATAAAAAGATCATGTCTTAAAGCTCAATTTCAACGCATTATGAGACACATGCAAATTCAACCACAAAGAGGTATCAGCTCACACCACTCAGAATAATCATCAGCAAAAACTACAAAGAATAAATCCTGAAGGTGCTGGGAAGAAATACATGCCCTCCACTTTAAGTGGGACGTAACCTGGAAAGAGCCACTAAGGAGAACAGAACAGAGGTGCCTTTAAAAAGTCAACATTGAGCTACCATATGATCCAGCAGACCTATTCCTGGACCTATAAACTAAGAAGACAGAATTGGAAGGACACAGCCACGCAAATCTGCATTGCACACTATTACAATAGCCAAGATATGGAAGTAACCAAAAAGTCCACCGACAGATGGGTGGACAAAGAAGAACTGCTACCTGTACAGATGGAATATGAGCTAGTGAAAAAATGAAACAATGCCATTTGCAGCACCGTAGATGAGTCTAGAAGTAATCACGCAACTTGGAGTAAGTGAGAAAGCGAAAGACACATATCCTATCATATCATATATAGGGGTTACCTAAAAAATGATACAAACAAAGATATTTCCACAGAGAAACACTATCATAGAATCAATATAAAAACGTATGGTTCACCAAATAGAAAGGTGTGAGGAATGGATACATTACCGTATTGAGGTTAACAGAGAGATACAAACACCTGTGAAATATGTAATCACCAAAGACCTACGCAATACCAAGAGAAGACTACTCAACATTGTGTCATAAGCTACATGGGAAAAGGCTCCGAAGAAGAATAGATATATGTATATGTGTGAAAGAACCACATCTTGCACACCTAGAACAAACAAAACATTGTAATCAAGTTTGCTGTGATAAAAAATAAAAATTAAGTTAAAAATACCAACAAGAAGTTATGAGACATACATTAAAGGGCGTTTTCCTCTCACATGCCATTCTAATTTACAACCTAGAACACCACTTCCAGTAAGGCTCTGTTGACCTAGTAACCAGATTTGGAAAAGGAGAAATGCTGCCGCCATGTGGCCGATTCCCGCAAGAGCAGCTTTTAACCCACAGCTAATGGTCACTTACCATTCACAAGGACTCAGGGCTGTAAAGGACACCTGCCCTCAAAATTGTGCTGAGCTAGGCAATGGATAAAAAAAATTCAAAACAGGCAAAATTTTCAAGAAGATAGTATGAAGAGGTAAGTTTTACTCACTCTCTTTTTAAAGGAAGGAAAATGGATAAAAGCTCAGCCTCAGGAAGTATTAGACTCATGCAATCTAATCTACAAAAAGTCTTCAACTCACACCAGTCGACTGACCATTGGCAAAAAGTCTACAAACAATAAATGCGGAAGAGGTTTTAGAGAACTGTGTACCCTCTAGCTGCTGGTGAGATGTAAAAGGGTTAAACGCTAATAATGAGAACAGGAAAGAGCTGCGTTTAAAAGGAAAAATTGAGGTACCAGTCAATCCAGCAGGCGCACCAATGGGCCTCTCACCTGAGAAGACCAGAATGAAGAAGACCCGGGCTGCAAAAGCTGCACTGCAGCCTTATTCACAATAGACAAGACAGTGAAGCAACCAAAATGTCCATCTACAGATGAAAGGAAAAAGAAGAAGTGGTCCATGTACACAATGAATACTAGCCATGGAAAACAATGAAACACTGCTCTTTGAGGCCCCATAGATGATCTTGGAGATAATCACAGAACATGAGGTAAGTCGGAAAGCAAAAGTCCTATATCCTATGATATCACTTATAGGCGTTATCTAATAACTGACACAAATGAACATATTTCCACACAGAAAGTCAATCACAGACTTATTAAAAAAGAACTATGCTTATCTAAAAGTAAAGGTGGGGGGAATGGATAAATGAAGATTAGCGTTACCATATGTATACAAATACATATTATATACATATATCAAAAAGACCGACCATATAGCAAGGAAGGATTACGGATCACTGTAATAATTTACAAGGGAAGAGGATCTCTACATAAATAGGTATGTAGAATATGTAGTTGAACCAGAGTGTGTACACCTTGGACAAGCAACATTCTAACCATTACCCCAATTGAAAAAATTAAAACAACGAACTAGGAGTAATGAGACATAGACTTATGGGAGGTTTTCCTGGCACATTCCATTCAAATTTACAACCTAGACAAACGACTTCCAGAATGGCTCTGCTGCCCTAGTACCCAGATTTGGGAATGGAGAAATGCTGCATCCTTGTGCCGTTTCCCACAACAGCAGCTTTAAACCCACTGCAAAAGGTCACTAAATATTCACCAATTGCAGTTCTGTAAATGACACCTGCCCTCCAAAAAATACTGAGGTCGAAAATCGACCAAAAAATTCTAGAGTGCAACCTTCCAAAAAGAAAATTTGAAGAGGTATATTATACTCACACTTTTTTGCTTTTTTCTTTTAATAGAAAAGAAAAAGCCATGGAAAAATGATGAATTGTAGGAATTTTTACAGACATGTAAACCCAAATTACAAAAACCTATCAGCTCACACCAGTCATAATGGCCATCAAAAAAAATTCTGCCAACAATAAATGCTGACGTGATTGTGGAGAAATGCGTACCCTTGATTCTAAGGGGGACGTGGTAAGAGCCACTAATGAAAGCACAATGGAGTTGCCTTGAAAAGGTAAACGTTGAGCTACCGTACCAGTCAATCAATCATACCCACTGCTGGGTCTATCACCTGAGAAAATGAAAATCAAAAATCACAGGCTGGCAATCCTGCACTCCAGCAATATTTACCATAGGCAACACTTGGAAGCAACGAAAATGTCCATCGACAGAGGAATGCACCAAGAAGAAGTGGTCCATGTACACAATGGAATATTAGCCATGGAAAACATTGAAGCACTGCTCTTTGAGGCACCATACTTGAGCCTGGAGATAATCACAAAACATGAAGTAGGTCGGAAAGCAAAACACCTATATCCTATATTATCACTTATGGCATTATCTAATAACTGACACAGATGAACATATTTCCAAAGAGAAAGACACTCACAGGCTTAGAAAACAAATTATGCTCATCTGAAAGGAAAGGAGGGGGGAAATTGAGAAATGAACATTAGTGTTACCATACATATACAAATACATATTATATACATGTATCAAAAACACCGAACATATAGCAAGGGAGGTCGACGGAACACTGTAATATTTTACATGGGAAGAGGATCTGTACATTAATAGACATACATAATGTACAAATGAACCAGATTGTGTACACCTAGGACAAACAATATTCTAAACTTTACCCAGATTAAAAAAATTTTAAAAACCCAGAAGAAGTAATGAGACATAAACTTATGGGGATTCCTCCTGGCAATTTCCACTCTAATTTACAACCTAGGACAATGACTTCCAGAAAGGCTCTGCTGCCCTAGTACCCAGATTGGGGAATGGAGAAATGCTACCTCCTTGTGGCCGTTTCCCACAACAGCAGCTTTGAACCCACTGCAAAAGGTCACTAAATTTTTACCAACTTGCAGTTCTGTAAATGATACCTGCCCTCCAGAAAATTTCTGGGGTCTAAAATCGACCAAAAAATTCAAAAGAGGGCAAGCTTCGAAGAAGACAAGTTCAAGAGCTATATTGTACTCACGGGTTTTTCTTTTAAGAGAAAAGAAAAAGGGGTAGGAATATGACGAATTTAAAAAATTTTAATGACATGCATACCCATATTACAAAAACCTATCAGCTCACAGCAGTCAGAATGGCCATTAGGAAAAATGCTGCAAAAAATAAACCGTGAAGGGAGTGTGGAGAAATGCGTACCTTCGGTTGTAAGGGGGGGCATGTAAAGAGCCACTAATGAAAACACAGTGTAGGTGCTTTGAAAAGGGAAACATTGAGCTACCAGTCAATCAATCACAACCACTGCTTGGCCTATCACCTGAGAAAATGAGAATCAAAAAGTCACAGGCTGGCAAACCTGTACGCCAGCAAGATTTACCATAGCCAGCACTTGGAAGCAATGAAAATGTCCATCAACCGAGGAATGCACCAAGAAGAAGTGGTCCACGTACACAATGGAATGTTACTCTAATAATAAATATAAACTCAATTTAAAAACAAACAAAAGCAAGGAGACATCAACATTTGTGGGTTTATCCGGGCACATTGCACTCTAATTTATAACCGAAGAACACCACTGGCCGGTAGGTCTGTTTCCCTAGTACCAGCATGGGAAACGTAGAAAGGCTGCCGCTCTCTGGCCGTTACCTGCAAAAGCAGGTTTAAAGCCTGAGCTAATGGTCACTTCATATGAACAAGTACTGCAGGGCTGTAAATGAAACCTGCCCTCAAAATGTCTTGAGGGAGATAATGGCCAAAATATTTCAAATGGTGACACATACTTTAAGAAAACACTGTGAAGAAATAAGCTCTAATCACAGCTGGAAAAATAAAAAGATCATGTCTTAAAGCTCAATTTCAACGCATTATGAGACACATGCAAATTCAACCACAAAGAGGTATCAGCTCACACCACTCAGAATAATCATCAGCAAAAACTACAAAGAATAAATCCTGAAGGTGCTGGGAAGAAATACATGCCCTCCACTTTAAGTGGGACGTAACCTGGAAAGAGCCACTAAGGAGAACAGAACAGAGGTGCCTTTAAAAAGTCAACATTGAGCTACCATATGATCCAGCAGACCTATTCCTGGACCTATAAACTAAGAAGACAGAATTGGAAGGACACAGCCACGCAAATCTGCATTGCACACTATTACAATAGCCAAGATATGGAAGTAACCAAAAAGTCCACCGACAGATGGGTGGACAAAGAAGAACTGCTACCTGTACAGATGGAATATGAGCTAGTGAAAAAATGAAACAATGCCATTTGCAACACCGTAGATGAGTCTAGAAGTAATCACGCAACTTGGAGTAAGTGAGAAAGCGAAAGACACATATCCTATCATATCATATATAGGGGTTACCTAAAAAATGATACAAACAAAGATATTTCCACAGAGAAACACTATCATAGAATCAATATAAAAACGTATGGTTCACCAAATAGAAAGGTGTGAGGAATGGATACATTACCGTATTGAGGTTAACAGAGAGATACAAACACCTGTGAAATATGTAATCACCAAAGACCTACGCAATACCAAGAGAAGACTACTCAACATTGTGTCATAAGCTACCTGGGAAAAGGCTCCGAAGAAGAATAGATATATGTATATGTGTGAAAGAACCACATCTTGCACACCTAGAACAAACAAAACATTGTAATCAAGTTTGCTGTGATAAAAAATAAAAATTAAGTTAAAAATACCAACAAGAAGTAATGAGACATACATTAAAGGGCGTTTTCCTCTCACATGCCATTCTAATTTACAACCTAGAACACCACTTCCAGTAAGGCTCTGTTGACCTAGTAACCAGATTTGGAAAAGGAGAAATGCTGCCGCCATGTGGCCGATTCCCGCAAGAGCAGCTTTTAACCCACAGCTAATGGTCACTTACCATTCACAAGGACTCAGGGCTGTAAAGGACACCTGCCCTCAAAATTGTGCTGAGGTAGGGAATGGATAAAAAAAATTCAAAACAGGCAAAATTTTCAAGAAGATAGTATGAAGAGGTAAGTTTTACTCACTCTCTTTTTAAAGGAAGGAAAATGGATAAAAGCTCAGCCTCAGGAAGTATTAGACTCATGCAATCTAATCTACAAAAAGTCTTCAACTCACACCAGTCGACTGACCATTGGCAAAAAGTCTACAAACAATAAATGCGGAAGAGGTTTTAGAGAACTGTGTACCCTCTAGCTGCTGGTGAGATGTAAAAGGGTTAAACGCTAATAATGAGAACAGGAAAGAGCTGCGTTTAAAAGGAAAAATTGAGGTACCAGTCAATCCAGCAGGCGCACCAATGGGCCTCTCACCTGAGAAGACCAGAATGAAGAAGACCCGGGCTGCAAAAGCTGCACTGCAGCCTTATTCACAATAGACAAGACAGTGAAGCAACCAAAATGTCCATCTACAGATGAAAGGAAAAAGAAGAAGTGGTCCATGTACACAATGAATACTAGCCATGGAAAACAATGAAACACTGCTCTTTGAGGCCCCATAGATGATCTTGGAGATAATCACAGAACATGAGGTAAGTCGGAAAGCAAAAGTCCTATATCCTATGATATCACTTATAGGCGTTATCTAATAACTGACACAAATGAACATATTTCCACACAGAAAGTCAATCACAGACTTATTAAAAAAGAACTATGCTTATCTAAAAGTAAAGGTGGGGGGAATGGATAAATGAAGATTAGCGTTACCATATGTATACAAATACATATTATATACATATATCAAAAAGACCGACCATATAGCAAGGAAGGATTACGGATCACTGTAATAATTTACAAGGGAAGAGGATCTCTACATAAATAGGTATGTAGAATATGTAGTTGAACCAGAGTGTGTACACCTTGGACAAGCAACATTCTAACCATTACCCCAATTGAAAAAATTAAAACAACGAACTAGGAGTAATGAGACATAGACTTATGGGGGGTTTTCCTGGCACATTCCATTCAAATTTACAACCTAGACAAACGACTTCCAGAATGGCTCTGCTGCCCTAGTACCCAGATTTGGGAATGGAGAAATGCTGCATCCTTGTGCCGTTTCCCACAACAGCAGCTTTAAACCCACTGCAAAAGGTCACTAAATATTCACCAATTGCAGTTCTGTAAATGACACCTGCCCTCCAAAAAATACTGAGGTCGAAAATCGACCAAAAAATTCTAGAGTGCAACCTTCCAAAAAGAAAATTTGAAGAGGTATATTATACTCACACTTTTTTGCTTTTTTCTTTTAATAGAAAAGAAAAAGCCATGGAAAAATGATGAATTGTAGGAATTTTTACAGACATGTAAACCCAAATTACAAAAACCTATCAGCTCACACCAGTCATAATGGCCATCAAAAAAAATTCTGCCAACAATAAATGCTGACGTGATTGTGGAGAAATGCGTACCCTTGATTCTAAGGGGGACGTGGTAAGAGCCACTAATGAAAGCACAATGGAGTTGCCTTGAAAAGGTAAACGTTGAGCTACCGTACCAGTCAATCAATCATACCCACTGCTGGGTCTATCACCTGAGAAAATGAAAATCAAAAATCACAGGCTGGCAATCCTGCACTCCAGCAATATTTACCATAGGCAACACTTGGAAGCAACGAAAATGTCCATCGACAGAGGAATGCACCAAGAAGAAGTGGTCCATGTACACAATGGAATATTAGCCATGGAAAACATTGAAGCACTGCTCTTTGAGGCACCATACTTGAGCCTGGAGATAATCACAAAACATGAAGTAGGTCGGAAAGCAAAACACCTATATCCTATATTATCACTTATGGCATTATCTAATAACTGACACAGATGAACATATTTCCAAAGAGAAAGACACTCACAGGCTTAGAAAACAAACTATGCTCATCTGAAAGGAAAGGAGGGGGGAAATTGAGAAATGAACATTAGTGTTACCATACATATACCAATACATATTATATACATGTATCAAAAACACCGAACATATAGCAAGGGAGGTCGACGGAACACTGTAATATTTTACATGGGAAGAGGATCTGTACATTAATAGACATACATAATGTACAAATGAACCAGATTGTGTACACCTAGGACAAACAATATTCTAAACTTTACCCAGATTAAAAAAATTTTAAAAACCCAGAAGAAGTAATGAGACATAAACTTATGGGGATTCCTCCTGGCAATTTCCACTCTAATTTACAACCTAGGACAATGACTTCCAGAAAGGCTCTGCTGCCCTAGTACCCAGATTGGGGAATGGAGAAATGCTACCTCCTTGTGGCCGTTTCCCACAACAGCAGCTTTGAACCCACTGCAAAAGGTCACTAAATTTTCACCAACTTGCAGTTCTGTAAATGATACCTGCCCTCCAGAAAATTTCTGGGGTCTAAAATCGACCAAAAAATTCAAAAGAGGGCAAGCTTCGAAGAAGACAAGTTCAAGAGCTATATTGTACTCACGGGTTTTTCTTTTAAGAGAAAAGAAAAAGGGGTAGGAATATGACGAATTTAAAAAATTTTAATGACATGCATACCCATATTACAAAAACCTATCAGCTCACAGCAGTCAGAATGGCCATTAGGAAAAATGCTGCAAAAAATAAACCGTGAAGGGAGTGTGGAGAAATGCGTACCTTCGGTTGTAAGGGGGGGCATGTAAAGAGCCACTAATGAAAACACAGTGTAGGTGCTTTGAAAAGGGAACATTGAGCTACCAGTCAATCAATCACAACCACTGCTTGGCCTATCACCTGAGAAAATGAGAATCAAAAAGTCACAGGCTGGCAAACCTGTACGCCAGCAAGATTTACCATAGCCAGCACTTGGAAGCAATGAAAATGTCCATCAACCGAGGAATGTACCAAGAAGAAGTGGTCCACGTACACAATGGAATGTTACTCTAATAATAAATATAAACTCAATTTAAAAACAAACAAAAGCAAGGAGACATCAACATTTGTGGGTTTATCCGGGCACATTGCACTCTAATTTATAACCGAAGAACACCACTGGCCGGTAGGTCTGTTTCCCTAGTACCAGCATGGGAAACGTAGAAAGGCTGCCGCTCTCTGGCCGTTACCTGCAAAAGCAGGTTTAAAGCCTGAGCTAATGGTCACTTCATATGAACAAGTACTGCAGGGCTGTAAATGAAACCTGCCCTCAAAATGTCTTGAGGGAGATAATGGCCAAAATATTTCAAATGGTGACACATACTTTAAGAAAACACTGTGAAGAAATAAGCTCTAATCACAGCTGGAAAAATAAAAAGATCATGTCTTAAAGCTCAATTTCAACGCATTATGAGACACATGCAAATTCAACCACAAAGAGGTATCAGCTCACACCACTCAGAATAATCATCAGCAAAAACTACAAAGAATAAATCCTGAAGGTGCTGGGAAGAAATACATGCCCTCCACTTTAAGTGGGACGTAACCTGGAAAGAGCCACTAAGGAGAACAGAACAGAGGTGCCTTTAAAAAGTAAACATTGAGCTACCATATGATCCAGCAGACCTATTCCTGGACCTATAAACTAAGAAGACAGAATTGGAAGGACACAGCCACGCAAATCTGCATTGCACACTATTACAATAGCCAAGATATGGAAGTAACCAAAAAGTCCACCGACAGATGGGTGGACAAAGAAGAACTGCTACCTGTACAGATGGAATATGAGCTAGTGAAAAAATGAAACAATGCCATTTGCAGCACCGTAGATGAGTCTAGAAGTAATCACGCAACTTGGAGTAAGTGAGAAAGCGAAAGACACATATCCTATCGTATCATATATAGGGGTTACCTAAAAAATGATACAAACAAAGATATTTCCACAGAGAAACACTATCATAGAATCAATATAAAAACGTATGGTTCACCAAATAGAAAGGTGTGAGGAATGGATACATTACCGTATTGAGGTTAACAGAGAGATACAAACACCTGTGAAATATGTAATCACCAAAGACCTACGCAATACCAAGAGAAGACTACTCAACATTGTGTCATAACCTACCTGGGAAAAGGCTCGGAAGAAGAATAGATATATGTATATGTGTGAAAGAACCACATCTTGCACACCTAGAACAAACAAAACATTGTAATCAAGTTTGCTGTGATAAAAAATAAAAATTAAGTTAAAAATACCAACAAGAAGTAATGAGACATACATTAAAGGGCGTTTTCCTCTCACATGCCATTCTAATTTACAGCCTAGAACACCACTTCCAGTAAGGCTCTGTTGACCTAGTAACCAGATTTGGAAAAGGAGAAATGCTGCCGCCATGTGGCCGATTCCCGCAAGAGCAGCTTTTAACCCACAGCTAATGGTCACTTACCATTCACAAGGACTCAGGGCTGTAAAGGACACCTGCCCTCAAAATTGTGCTGAGGTAGGGAATGGATAAAAAAAATTCAAAACAGGCAAAATTTTCAAGAAGATAGTATGAAGAGGTAAGTTTTACTCACTCTCTTTTTAAAGGAAGGAAAATGGATAAAAGCTCAGCCTCAGGAAGTATTAGACTCATGCAATCTAATCTACAAAAAGTCTTCAACTCACACCAGTCGACTGACCATTGGCAAAAAGTCTACAAACAATAAATGCGGAAGAGGTTTTAGAGAACTGTGTACCCTCTAGCTGCTGGTGAGATGTAAAAGGGTTAAACGCTAATAATGAGAACAGGAAAGAGCTGCGTTTAAAAGGAAAAATTGAGGTACCAGTCAATCCAGCAGGCGCACCAATGGGCCTCTCACCTGAGAAGACCAGAATGAAGAAGACCCGGGCTGCAAAAGCTGCACTGCAGCCTTATTCACAATAGACAAGACAGTGAAGCAACCAAAATGTCCATCTACAGATGAAAGGAAAAAGAAGAAGTGGTCCATGTACACAATGAATACTAGCCATGGAAAACAATGAAACACTGCTCTTTGAGGCCCCATAGATGATCTTGGAGATAATCACAGAACATGAGGTAAGTCGGAAAGCAAAAGTCCTATATCCTATGATATCACTTATAGGCGTTATCTAATAACTGACACAAATGAACATATTTCCACACAGAAAGTCAATCACAGACTTATTAAAAAAGAACTATGCTTATCTAAAAGTAAAGGTGGGGGGAATGGATAAATGAAGATTAGCGTTACCATATGTATACAAATACATATTATATACATATATCAAAAAGACCGACCATATAGCAAGGAAGGATTACGGATCACTGTAATAATTTACAAGGGAAGAGGATCTCTACATAAATAGGTATGTAGAATATGTAGTTGAACCAGAGTGTGTACACCTTGGACAAGCAACATTCTAACCATTACCCCAATTGAAAAAATTAAAACAACGAACTAGGAGTAATGAGACATAGACTTATGGGGGGTTTTCCTGGCACATTCCATTCAAATTTACAACCTAGACAAACGACTTCCAGAATGGCTCTGCTGCCCTAGTACCCAGATTTGGGAATGGAGAAATGCTGCATCCTTGTGCCGTTTCCCACAACAGCAGCTTTAAACCCACTGCAAAAGGTCACTAAATATTCACCAATTGCAGTTCTGTAAATGACACCTGCCCTCCAAAAAATACTGAGGTCGAAAATCGACCAAAAAATTCTAGAGTGCAACCTTCCAAAAAGAAAATTTGAAGAGGTATATTATACTCACACTTTTTTGCTTTTTTCTTTTAATAGAAAAGAAAAAGCCATGGAAAAATGATGAATTGTAGGAATTTTTACAGACATGTAAACCCAAATTACAAAAACCTATCAGCTCACACCAGTCATAATGGCCATCAAAAAAAATTCTGCCAACAATAAATGCTGACGTGATTGTGGAGAAATGCGTACCCTTGATTCTAAGGGGGACGTGGTAAGAGCCACTAATGAAAGCACAATGGAGTTGCCTTGAAAAGGTAAACGTTGAGCTACCGTACCAGTCAATCAATCATACCCACTGCTGGGTCTATCACCTGAGAAAATGAAAATCAAAAATCACAGGCTGGCAATCCTGCACTCCAGCAATATTTACCATAGGCAACACTTGGAAGCAACGAAAATGTCCATCGACAGAGGAATGCACCAAGAAGAAGTGGTCCATGTACACAATGGAATATTAGCCATGGAAAACATTGAAGCACTGCTCTTTGAGGCACCATACTTGAGCCTGGAGATAATCACAAAACATGAAGTAGGTCGGAAAGCAAAACACCTATATCCTATATTATCACTTATGGCATTATCTAATAACTGACACAGATGAACATATTTCCAAAGAGAAAGACACTCACAGGCTTAGAAAACAAATTATGCTCATCTGAAAGGAAAGGAGGGGGGAAATTGAGAAATGAACATTAGTGTTACCATACATATACAAATACATATTATATACATGTATCAAAAACACCGAACATATAGCAAGGGAGGTCGACGGAACACTGTAATATTTTACATGGGAAGAGGATCTGTACATTAATAGACATACATAATGTACAAATGAACCAGATTGTGTACACCTAGGACAAACAATATTCTAAACTTTACCCAGATTAAAAAAATTTTAAAAACCCAGAAGAAGTAATGAGACATAAACTTATGGGGATTCCTCCTGGCAATTTCCACTCTAATTTACAACCTAGGACAATGACTTCCAGAAAGGCTCTGCTGCCCTAGTACCCAGATTGGGGAATGGAGAAATGCTACCTCCTTGTGGCCGTTTCCCACAACAGCAGCTTTGAACCCACTGCAAAAGGTCACTAAATTTTTACCAACTTGCAGTTCTGTAAATGATACCTGCCCTCCAGAAAATTTCTGGGGTCTAAAATCGACCAAAAAATTCAAAAGAGGGCAAGCTTCGAAGAAGACAAGTTCAAGAGCTATATTGTACTCACGGGTTTTTCTTTTAAGAGAAAAGAAAAAGGGGTAGGAATATGACGAATTTAAAAAATTTTAATGACATGCATACCCATATTACAAAAACCTATCAGCTCACAGCAGTCAGAATGGCCATTAGGAAAAATGCTGCAAAAAATAAACCGTGAAGGGAGTGTGGAGAAATGCGTACCTTCGGTTGTAAGGGGGGGCATGTAAAGAGCCACTAATGAAAACACAGTGTAGGTGCTTTGAAAAGGGAAACATTGAGCTACCAGTCAATCAATCACAACCACTGCTTGGCCTATCACCTGAGAAAATGAGAATCAAAAAGTCACAGGCTGGCAAACCTGTACGCCAGCAAGATTTACCATAGCCAGCACTTGGAAGCAATGAAAATGTCCATCAACCGAGGAATGCACCAAGAAGAAGTGGTCCACGTACACAATGGAATGTTACTCTAATAATAAATATAAACTCAATTTAAAAACAAACAAAAGCAAGGAGACATCAACATTTGTGGGTTTATCCGGGCACATTGCACTCTAATTTATAACCGAAGAACACCACTGGCCGGTAGGTCTGTTTCCCTAGTACCAGCATGGGAAACGTAGAAAGGCTGCCGCTCTCTGGCCGTTACCTGCAAAAGCAGGTTTAAAGCCTGAGCTAATGGTCACTTCATATGAACAAGTACTGCAGGGCTGTAAATGAAACCTGCCCTCAAAATGTCTTGAGGGAGATAATGGCCAAAATATTTCAAATGGTGACACATACTTTAAGAAAACACTGTGAAGAAATAAGCTCTAATCACAGCTGGAAAAATAAAAAGATCATGTCTTAAAGCTCAATTTCAACGCATTATGAGACACATGCAAATTCAACCACAAAGAGGTATCAGCTCACACCACTCAGAATAATCATCAGCAAAAACTACAAAGAATAAATCCTGAAGGTGCTGGGAAGAAATACATGCCCTCCACTTTAAGTGGGACGTAACCTGGAAAGAGCCACTAAGGAGAACAGAACAGAGGTGCCTTTAAAAAGTAAACATTGAGCTACCATATGATCCAGCAGACCTATTCCTGGACCTATAAACTAAGAAGACAGAATTGGAAGGACACAGCCACGCAAATCTGCATTGCACACTATTACAATAGCCAAGATATGGAAGTAACCAAAAAGTCCACCGACAGATGGGTGGACAAAGAAGAACTGCTACCTGTACAGATGGAATATGAGCTAGTGAAAAAATGAAACAATGCCATTTGCAACACCGTAGATGAGTCTAGAAGTAATCACGCAACTTGGAGTAAGTGAGAAAGCGAAAGACACATATCCTATCATATCATATATAGGGGTTACCTAAAAAATGATACAAACAAAGATATTTCCACAGAGAAACACTATCATAGAATCAATATAAAAACGTATGGTTCACCAAATAGAAAGGTGTGAGGAATGGATACATTACCGTATTGAGGTTAACAGAGAGATACAAACACCTGTGAAATATGTAATCACCAAAGACCTACGCAATACCAAGAGAAGACTACTCAACATTGTGTCATAAGCTACCTGGGAAAAGGCTCCGAAGAAGAATAGATATATGTATATGTGTGAAAGAACCACATCTTGCACACCTAGAACAAACAAAACATTGTAATCAAGTTTGCTGTGATAAAAAATAAAAATTAAGTTAAAAATACCAACAAGAAGTAATGAGACATACATTAAAGGGCGTTTTCCTCTCACATGCCATTCTAATTTACAACCTAGAACACCACTTCCAGTAAGGCTCTGTTGACCTAGTAACCAGATTTGGAAAAGGAGAAATGCTGCCGCCATGTGGCCGATTCCCGCAAGAGCAGCTTTTAACCCACAGCTAATGGTCACTTACCATTCACAAGGACTCAGGGCTGTAAAGGACACCTGCCCTCAAAATTGTGCTGAGGTAGGGAATGGATAAAAAAAATTCAAAACAGGCAAAATTTTCAAGAAGATAGTATGAAGAGGTAAGTTTTACTCACTCTCTTTTTAAAGGAAGGAAAATGGATAAAAGCTCAGCCTCAGGAAGTATTAGACTCATGCAATCTAATCTACAAAAAGTCTTCAACTCACACCAGTCGACTGACCATTGGCAAAAAGTCTACAAACAATAAATGCGGAAGAGGTTTTAGAGAACTGTGTACCCTCTAGCTGCTGGTGAGATGTAAAAGGGTTAAACGCTAATAATGAGAACAGGAAAGAGCTGCGTTTAAAAGGAAAAATTGAGGTACCAGTCAATCCAGCAGGCGCACCAATGGGCCTCTCACCTGAGAAGACCAGAATGAAGAAGACCCGGGCTGCAAAAGCTGCACTGCAGCCTTATTCACAATAGACAAGACAGTGAAGCAACCAAAATGTCCATCTACAGATGAAAGGAAAAAGAAGAAGTGGTCCATGTACACAATGAATACTAGCCATGGAAAACAATGAAACACTGCTCTTTGAGGCCCCATAGATGATCTTGGAGATAATCACAGAACATGAGGTAAGTCGGAAAGCAAAAGTCCTATATCCTATGATATCACTTATAGGCGTTATCTAATAACTGACACAAATGAACATATTTCCACACAGAAAGTCAATCACAGACTTATTAAAAAAGAACTATGCTTATCTAAAAGTAAAGGTGGGGGGAATGGATAAATGAAGATTAGCGTTACCATATGTATACAAATACATATTATATACATATATCAAAAAGACCGACCATATAGCAAGGAAGGATTACGGATCACTGTAATAATTTACAAGGGAAGAGGATCTCTACATAAATAGGTATGTAGAATATGTAGTTGAACCAGAGTGTGTACACCTTGGACAAGCAACATTCTAACCATTACCCCAATTGAAAAAATTAAAACAACGAACTAGGAGTAATGAGACATAGACTTATGGGGGGTTTTCCTGGCACATTCCATTCAAATTTACAACCTAGACAAACGACTTCCAGAATGGCTCTGCTGCCCTAGTACCCAGATTTGGGAATGGAGAAATGCTGCATCCTTGTGCCGTTTCCCACAACAGCAGCTTTAAACCCACTGCAAAAGGTCACTAAATATTCACCAATTGCAGTTCTGTAAATGACACCTGCCCTCCAAAAAATACTGAGGTCGAAAATCGACCAAAAAATTCTAGAGTGCAACCTTCCAAAAAGAAAATTTGAAGAGGTATATTATACTCACACTTTTTTGCTTTTTTCTTTTAATAGAAAAGAAAAAGCCATGGAAAAATGATGAATTGTAGGAATTTTTACAGACATGTAAACCCAAATTACAAAAACCTATCAGCTCACACCAGTCATAATGGCCATCAAAAAAAATTCTGCCAACAATAAATGCTGACGTGATTGTGGAGAAATGCGTACCCTTGATTCTAAGGGGGACGTGGTAAGAGCCACTAATGAAAGCACAATGGAGTTGCCTTGAAAAGGTAAACGTTGAGCTACCGTACCAGTCAATCAATCATACCCACTGCTGGGTCTATCACCTGAGAAAATGAAAATCAAAAATCACAGGCTGGCAATCCTGCACTCCAGCAATATTTACCATAGGCAACACTTGGAAGCAACGAAAATGTCCATCGACAGAGGAATGCACCAAGAAGAAGTGGTCCATGTACACAATGGAATATTAGCCATGGAAAACATTGAAGCACTGCTCTTTGAGGCACCATACTTGAGCCTGGAGATAATCACAAAACATGAAGTAGGTCGGAAAGCAAAACACCTATATCCTATATTATCACTTATGGCATTATCTAATAACTGACACAGATGAACATATTTCCAAAGAGAAAGACACTCACAGGCTTAGAAAACAAACTATGCTCATCTGAAAGGAAAGGAGGGGGGAAATTGAGAAATGAACATTAGTGTTACCATACATATACCAATACATATTATATACATGTATCAAAAACACCGAACATATAGCAAGGGAGGTCGACGGAACACTGTAATATTTTACATGGGAAGAGGATCTGTACATTAATAGACATACATAATGTACAAATGAACCAGATTGTGTACACCTAGGACAAACAATATTCTAAACTTTACCCAGATTAAAAAAATTTTAAAAACCCAGAAGAAGTAATGAGACATAAACTTATGGGGATTCCTCCTGGCAATTTCCACTCTAATTTACAACCTAGGACAATGACTTCCAGAAAGGCTCTGCTGCCCTAGTACCCAGATTGGGGAATGGAGAAATGCTACCTCCTTGTGGCCGTTTCCCACAACAGCAGCTTTGAACCCACTGCAAAAGGTCACTAAATTTTCACCAACTTGCAGTTCTGTAAATGATACCTGCCCTCCAGAAAATTTCTGGGGTCTAAAATCGACCAAAAAATTCAAAAGAGGGCAAGCTTCGAAGAAGACAAGTTCAAGAGCTATATTGTACTCACGGGTTTTTCTTTTAAGAGAAAAGAAAAAGGGGTAGGAATATGACGAATTTAAAAAATTTTAATGACATGCATACCCATATTACAAAAACCTATCAGCTCACAGCAGTCAGAATGGCCATTAGGAAAAATGCTGCAAAAAATAAACCGTGAAGGGAGTGTGGAGAAATGCGTACCTTCGGTTGTAAGGGGGGGCATGTAAAGAGCCACTAATGAAAACACAGTGTAGGTGCTTTGAAAAGGGAACATTGAGCTACCAGTCAATCAATCACAACCACTGCTTGGCCTATCACCTGAGAAAATGAGAATCAAAAAGTCACAGGCTGGCAAACCTGTACGCCAGCAAGATTTACCATAGCCAGCACTTGGAAGCAATGAAAATGTCCATCAACCGAGGAATGTACCAAGAAGAAGTGGTCCACGTACACAATGGAATGTTACTCTAATAATAAATATAAACTCAATTTAAAAACAAACAAAAGCAAGGAGACATCAACATTTGTGGGTTTATCCGGGCACATTGCACTCTAATTTATAACCGAAGAACACCACTGGCCGGTAGGTCTGTTTCCCTAGTACCAGCATGGGAAACGTAGAAAGGCTGCCGCTCTCTGGCCGTTACCTGCAAAAGCAGGTTTAAAGCCTGAGCTAATGGTCACTTCATATGAACAAGTACTGCAGGGCTGTAAATGAAACCTGCCCTCAAAATGTCTTGAGGGAGATAATGGCCAAAATATTTCAAATGGTGACACATACTTTAAGAAAACACTGTGAAGAAATAAGCTCTAATCACAGCTGGAAAAATAAAAAGATCATGTCTTAAAGCTCAATTTCAACGCATTATGAGACACATGCAAATTCAACCACAAAGAGGTATCAGCTCACACCACTCAGAATAATCATCAGCAAAAACTACAAAGAATAAATCCTGAAGGTGCTGGGAAGAAATACATGCCCTCCACTTTAAGTGGGACGTAACCTGGAAAGAGCCACTAAGGAGAACAGAACAGAGGTGCCTTTAAAAAGTAAACATTGAGCTACCATATGATCCAGCAGACCTATTCCTGGACCTATAAACTAAGAAGACAGAATTGGAAGGACACAGCCACGCAAATCTGCATTGCACACTATTACAATAGCCAAGATATGGAAGTAACCAAAAAGTCCACCGACAGATGGGTGGACAAAGAAGAACTGCTACCTGTACAGATGGAATATGAGCTAGTGAAAAAATGAAACAATGCCATTTGCAGCACCGTAGATGAGTCTAGAAGTAATCACGCAACTTGGAGTAAGTGAGAAAGCGAAAGACACATATCCTATCGTATCATATATAGGGGTTACCTAAAAAATGATACAAACAAAGATATTTCCACAGAGAAACACTATCATAGAATCAATATAAAAACGTATGGTTCACCAAATAGAAAGGTGTGAGGAATGGATACATTACCGTATTGAGGTTAACAGAGAGATACAAACACCTGTGAAATATGTAATCACCAAAGACCTACGCAATACCAAGAGAAGACTACTCAACATTGTGTCATAACCTACCTGGGAAAAGGCTCGGAAGAAGAATAGATATATGTATATGTGTGAAAGAACCACATCTTGCACACCTAGAACAAACAAAACATTGTAATCAAGTTTGCTGTGATAAAAAATAAAAATTAAGTTAAAAATACCAACAAGAAGTAATGAGACATACATTAAAGGGCGTTTTCCTCTCACATGCCATTCTAATTTACAGCCTAGAACACCACTTCCAGTAAGGCTCTGTTGACCTAGTAACCAGATTTGGAAAAGGAGAAATGCTGCCGCCATGTGGCCGATTCCCGCAAGAGCAGCTTTTAACCCACAGCTAATGGTCACTTACCATTCACAAGGACTCAGGGCTGTAAAGGACACCTGCCCTCAAAATTGTGCTGAGGTAGGGAATGGATAAAAAAAATTCAAAACAGGCAAAATTTTCAAGAAGATAGTATGAAGAGGTAAGTTTTACTCACTCTCTTTTTAAAGGAAGGAAAATGGATAAAAGCTCAGCCTCAGGAAGTATTAGACTCATGCAATCTAATCTACAAAAAGTCTTCAACTCACACCAGTCGACTGACCATTGGCAAAAAGTCTACAAACAATAAATGCGGAAGAGGTTTTAGAGAACTGTGTACCCTCTAGCTGCTGGTGAGATGTAAAAGGGTTAAACGCTAATAATGAGAACAGGAAAGAGCTGCGTTTAAAAGGAAAAATTGAGGTACCAGTCAATCCAGCAGGCGCACCAATGGGCCTCTCACCTGAGAAGACCAGAATGAAGAAGACCCGGGCTGCAAAAGCTGCACTGCAGCCTTATTCACAATAGACAAGACAGTGAAGCAACCAAAATGTCCATCTACAGATGAAAGGAAAAAGAAGAAGTGGTCCATGTACACAATGAATACTAGCCATGGAAAACAATGAAACACTGCTCTTTGAGGCCCCATAGATGATCTTGGAGATAATCACAGAACATGAGGTAAGTCGGAAAGCAAAAGTCCTATATCCTATGATATCACTTATAGGCGTTATCTAATAACTGACACAAATGAACATATTTCCACACAGAAAGTCAATCACAGACTTATTAAAAAAGAACTATGCTTATCTAAAAGTAAAGGTGGGGGGAATGGATAAATGAAGATTAGCGTTACCATATGTATACAAATACATATTATATACATATATCAAAAAGACCGACCATATAGCAAGGAAGGATTACGGATCACTGTAATAATTTACAAGGGAAGAGGATCTCTACATAAATAGGTATGTAGAATATGTAGTTGAACCAGAGTGTGTACACCTTGGACAAGCAACATTCTAACCATTACCCCAATTGAAAAAATTAAAACAACGAACTAGGAGTAATGAGACATAGACTTATGGGGGGTTTTCCTGGCACATTCCATTCAAATTTACAACCTAGACAAACGACTTCCAGAATGGCTCTGCTGCCCTAGTACCCAGATTTGGGAATGGAGAAATGCTGCATCCTTGTGCCGTTTCCCACAACAGCAGCTTTAAACCCACTGCAAAAGGTCACTAAATATTCACCAATTGCAGTTCTGTAAATGACACCTGCCCTCCAAAAAATACTGAGGTCGAAAATCGACCAAAAAATTCTAGAGTGCAACCTTCCAAAAAGAAAATTTGAAGAGGTATATTATACTCACACTTTTTTGCTTTTTTCTTTTAATAGAAAAGAAAAAGCCATGGAAAAATGATGAATTGTAGGAATTTTTACAGACATGTAAACCCAAATTACAAAAACCTATCAGCTCACACCAGTCATAATGGCCATCAAAAAAAATTCTGCCAACAATAAATGCTGACGTGATTGTGGAGAAATGCGTACCCTTGATTCTAAGGGGGACGTGGTAAGAGCCACTAATGAAAGCACAATGGAGTTGCCTTGAAAAGGTAAACGTTGAGCTACCGTACCAGTCAATCAATCATACCCACTGCTGGGTCTATCACCTGAGAAAATGAAAATCAAAAATCACAGGCTGGCAATCCTGCACTCCAGCAATATTTACCATAGGCAACACTTGGAAGCAACGAAAATGTCCATCGACAGAGGAATGCACCAAGAAGAAGTGGTCCATGTACACAATGGAATATTAGCCATGGAAAACATTGAAGCACTGCTCTTTGAGGCACCATACTTGAGCCTGGAGATAATCACAAAACATGAAGTAGGTCGGAAAGCAAAACACCTATATCCTATATTATCACTTATGGCATTATCTAATAACTGACACAGATGAACATATTTCCAAAGAGAAAGACACTCACAGGCTTAGAAAACAAACTATGCTCATCTGAAAGGAAAGGAGGGGGGAAATTGAGAAATGAACATTAGTGTTACCATACATATACCAATACATATTATATACATGTATCAAAAACACCGAACATATAGCAAGGGAGGTCGACGGAACACTGCAATATTTTACATGGGAAGAGGATCTGTACATTAATAGACATACATAATGTACAAATGAACCAGATTGTGTACACCTAGGACAAACAATATTCTAAACTTTACCCAGATTAAAAAAATTTTAAAAACCCAGAAGAAGTAATGAGACATAAACTTATGGGGATTCCTCCTGGCAATTTCCATTCTAATTTACAACCTAGGACAATGACTTCCAGAAAGGCTCTGCTGCCCTAGTACCCAGATTGGGGAATGGAGAAATGCTACCTCCTTGTGGCCGTTTCCCACAACAGCAGCTTTGAACCCACTGCAAAAGGTCACTAAATTTTCACCAACTTGCAGTTCTGTAAATGATACCTGCCCTCCAGAAAATTTCTGGGGTCTAAAATCGACCAAAAAATTCAAAAGAGGGCAAGCTTCGAAGAAGACAAGTTCAAGAGCTATATTGTACTCACGGGTTTTTCTTTTAAGAGAAAAGAAAAAGGGGTAGGAATATGACGAATTTAAAAAATTTTAATGACATGCATACCCATATTACAAAAACCTATCAGCTCACAGCAGTCAGAATGGCCATTAGGAAAAATGCTGCAAAAAATAAACCGTGAAGGGAGTGTGGAGAAATGCGTACCTTCGGTTGTAAGGGGGGGCATGTAAAGAGCCACTAATGAAAACACAGTGTAGGTGCTTTGAAAAGGGAAACATTGAGCTACCAGTCAATCAATCACAACCACTGCTTGGCCTATCACCTGAGAAAATGAGAATCAAAAAGTCACAGGCTGGCAAACCTGTACGCCAGCAAGATTTACCATAGCCAGCACTTGGAAGCAATGAAAATGTCCATCAACCGAGGAATGCACCAAGAAGAAGTGGTCCACGTACACAATGGAATGTTACTCTAATAATAAATATAAACTCAATTTAAAAACAAACAATAGCAAGGAGACATCAACATTTGTGGGTTTATCCGGGCACATTGCACTCTAATTTATAACCGAAGAACACCACTGGCCGGTAGGTCTGTTTCCCTAGTACCAGCATGGGAAACGTAGAAAGGCTGCCGCTCTCTGGCCGTTACCTGCAAAAGCAGGTTTAAAGCCTGAGCTAATGGTCACTTCATATGAACAAGTACTGCAGGGCTGTAAATGAAACCTGCCCTCAAAATGTCTTGAGGGAGATAATGGCCAAAATATTTCAAATGGTGACACATACTTTAAGAAAACACTGTGAAGAAATAAGCTCTAATCACAGCTGGAAAAATAAAAAGATCATGTCTTAAAGCTCAATTTCAACGCATTATGAGACACATGCAAATTCAACCACAAAGAGGTATCAGCTCACACCACTCAGAATAATCATCAGCAAAAACTACAAAGAATAAATCCTGAAGGTGCTGGGAAGAAATACATGCCCTCCACTTTAAGTGGGACGTAACCTGGAAAGAGCCACTAAGGAGAACATAACAGAGGTGCCTTTAAAAAGTCAACATTGAGCTACCATATGATCCAGCAGACCTATTCCTGGACCTATAAACTAAGAAGACAGAATTGGAAGGACACAGCCACGCAAATCTGCATTGCACACTATTACAATAGCCAAGATATGGAAGTAACCAAAAAGTCCACCGACAGATGGGTGGACAAAGAAGAACTGCTACCTGTACAGATGGAATATGAGCTAGTGAAAAAATGAAACAATGCCATTTGCAGCACCGTAGATGAGTCTAGAAGTAATCACGCAACTTGGAGTAAGTGAGAAAGCGAAAGACACATATCCTATCATATCATATATAGGGTTTACCTAAAAAATGATACAAACAAAGATATTTCCACAGAGAAACACTATCATAGAATCAATATAAAAACGTATGGTTCACCAAATAGAAAGGTGTGAGGAATGGATACATTACCGTATTGAGGTTAACAGAGAGATACAAACACCTGTGAAATATGTAATCACCAAAGACCTACGCAATACCAAGAGAAGACTACTCAACATTGTGTCATAACCTACCTGGGAAAAGGCTCGGAAGAAGAATAGATATATGTATATGTGTGAAAGAACCACATCTTGCACACCTAGAACAAACAAAACATTGTAATCAAGTTTGCTGTGATAAAAAATAAAAATTAAGTTAAAAATACCAACAAGAAGTAATGAGACATACATTAAAGGGCGTTTTCCTCTCACATGCCATTCTAATTTACAGCCTAGAACACCACTTCCAGTAAGGCTCTGTTGACCTAGTAACCAGATTTGGAAAAGGAGAAATGCTGCCGCCATGTGGCCGATTCCCGCAAGAGCAGCTTTTAACCCACAGCTAATGGTCACTTACCATTCACAAGGACTCAGGGCTGTAAAGGACACCTGCCCTCAAAATTGTGCTGAGCTAGGCAATGGATAAAAAAAATTCAAAACAGGCAAAATTTTCAAGAAGATAGTATGAAGAGGTAAGTTTTACTCACTCTCTTTTTAAAGGAAGGAAAATGGATAAAAGCTCAGCCTCAGGAAGTATTAGACTCATGCAATCTAATCTACAAAAAGTCTTCAACTCACACCAGTCGACTGACCATTGGCAAAAAGTCTACAAACAATAAATGCGGAAGAGGTTTTAGAGAACTGTGTACCCTCTAGCTGCTGGTGAGATGTAAAAGGGTTAAACGCTAATAATGAGAACAGGAAAGAGCTGCGTTTAAAAGGAAAAATTGAGGTACCAGTCAATCCAGCAGGCGCACCAATGGGCCTCTCACCTGAGAAGACCAGAATGAAGAAGACCCGGGCTGCAAAAGCTGCACTGCAGCCTTATTCACAATAGACAAGACAGTGAAGCAACCAAAATGTCCATCTACAGATGAAAGGAAAAAGAAGAAGTGGTCCATGTACACAATGAATACTAGCCATGGAAAACAATGAAACACTGCTCTTTGAGGCCCCATAGATGATCTTGGAGATAATCACAGAACATGAGGTAAGTCGGAAAGCAAAAGTCCTATATCCTATGATATCACTTATAGGCGTTATCTAATAACTGACACAAATGAACATATTTCCACACAGAAAGTCAATCACAGACTTATTAAAAAAGAACTATGCTTATCTAAAAGTAAAGGTGGGGGGAATGGATAAATGAAGATTAGCGTTACCATATGTATACAAATACATATTATATACATATATCAAAAAGACCGACCATATAGCAAGGAAGGATTACGGATCACTGTAATAATTTACAAGGGAAGAGGATCTCTACATAAATAGGTATGTAGAATATGTAGTTGAACCAGAGTGTGTACACCTTGGACAAGCAACATTCTAACCATTACCCCAATTGAAAAAATTAAAACAACGAACTAGGAGTAATGAGACATAGACTTATGGGGGGTTTTCCTGGCACATTCCATTCAAATTTACAACCTAGACAAACGACTTCCAGAATGGCTCTGCTGCCCTAGTACCCAGATTTGGGAATGGAGAAATGCTGCATCCTTGTGCCGTTTCCCACAACAGCAGCTTTAAACCCACTGCAAAAGGTCACTAAATATTCACCAATTGCAGTTCTGTAAATGACACCTGCCCTCCAAAAAATACTGAGGTCGAAAATCGACCAAAAAATTCTAGAGTGCAACCTTCCAAAAAGAAAATTTGAAGAGGTATATTATACTCACACTTTTTTGCTTTTTTCTTTTAATAGAAAAGAAAAAGCCATGGAAAAATGATGAATTGTAGGAATTTTTACAGACATGTAAACCCAAATTACAAAAACCTATCAGCTCACACCAGTCATAATGGCCATCAAAAAAAATTCTGCCAACAATAAATGCTGACGTGATTGTGGAGAAATGCGTACCCTTGATTCTAAGGGGGACGTGGTAAGAGCCACTAATGAAAGCACAATGGAGTTGCCTTGAAAAGGTAAACGTTGAGCTACCGTACCAGTCAATCAATCATACCCACTGCTGGGTCTATCACCTGAGAAAATGAAAATCAAAAATCACAGGCTGGCAATCCTGCACTCCAGCAATATTTACCATAGGCAACACTTGGAAGCAACGAAAATGTCCATCGACAGAGGAATGCACCAAGAAGAAGTGGTCCATGTACACAATGGAATATTAGCCATGGAAAACATTGAAGCACTGCTCTTTGAGGCACCATACTTGAGCCTGGAGATAATCACAAAACATGAAGTAGGTCGGAAAGCAAAACACCTATATCCTATATTATCACTTATGGCATTATCTAATAACTGACACAGATGAACATATTTCCAAAGAGAAAGACACTCACAGGCTTAGAAAACAAACTATGCTCATCTGAAAGGAAAGGAGGGGGGAAATTGAGAAATGAACATTAGTGTTACCATACATATACCAATACATATTATATACATGTATCAAAAACACCGAACATATAGCAAGGGAGGTCGACGGAACACTGTAATATTTTACATGGGAAGAGGATCTGTACATTAATAGACATACATAATGTACAAATGAACCAGATTGTGTACACCTAGGACAAACAATATTCTAAACTTTACCCAGATTAAAAAAATTTTAAAAACCCAGAAGAAGTAATGAGACATAAACTTATGGGGATTCCTCCTGGCAATTTCCATTCTAATTTACAACCTAGGACAATGACTTCCAGAAAGGCTCTGCTGCCCTAGTACCCAGATTGGGGAATGGAGAAATGCTACCTCCTTGTGGCCGTTTCCCACAACAGCAGCTTTGAACCCACTGCAAAAGGTCACTAAATTTTCACCAACTTGCAGTTCTGTAAATGATACCTGCCCTCCAGAAAATTTCTGGGGTCTAAAATCGACCAAAAAATTCAAAAGAGGGCAAGCTTCGAAGAAGACAAGTTCAAGAGCTATATTGTACTCACGGGTTTTTCTTTTAAGAGAAAAGAAAAAGGGGTAGGAATATGACGAATTTAAAAAATTTTAATGACATGCATACCCATATTACAAAAACCTATCAGCTCACAGCAGTCAGAATGGCCATTAGGAAAAATGCTGCAAAAAATAAACCGTGAAGGGAGTGTGGAGAAATGCGTACCTTCGGTTGTAAGGGGGGGCATGTAAAGAGCCACTAATGAAAACACAGTGTAGGTGCTTTGAAAAGGGAAACATTGAGCTACCAGTCAATCAATCACAACCACTGCTTGGCCTATCACCTGAGAAAATGAGAATCAAAAAGTCACAGGCTGGCAAACCTGTACGCCAGCAAGATTTACCATAGCCAGCACTTGGAAGCAATGAAAATGTCCATCAACCGAGGAATGCACCAAGAAGAAGTGGTCCACGTACACAATGGAATGTTACTCTAATAATAAATATAAACTCAATTTAAAAACAAACAATAGCAAGGAGACATCAACATTTGTGGGTTTATCCGGGCACATTGCACTCTAATTTATAACCGAAGAACACCACTGGCCGGTAGGTCTGTTTCCCTAGTACCAGCATGGGAAACGTAGAAAGGCTGCCGCTCTCTGGCCGTTACCTGCAAAAGCAGGTTTAAAGCCTGAGCTAATGGTCACTTCATATGAACAAGTACTGCAGGGCTGTAAATGAAACCTGCCCTCAAAATGTCTTGAGGGAGATAATGGCCAAAATATTTCAAATGGTGACACATACTTTAAGAAAACACTGTGAAGAAATAAGCTCTAATCACAGCTGGAAAAATAAAAAGATCATGTCTTAAAGCTCAATTTCAACGCATTATGAGACACATGCAAATTCAACCACAAAGAGGTATCAGCTCACACCACTCAGAATAATCATCAGCAAAAACTACAAAGAATAAATCCTGAAGGTGCTGGGAAGAAATACATGCCCTCCACTTTAAGTGGGACGTAACCTGGAAAGAGCCACTAAGGAGAACATAACAGAGGTGCCTTTAAAAAGTCAACATTGAGCTACCATATGATCCAGCAGACCTATTCCTGGACCTATAAACTAAGAAGACAGAATTGGAAGGACACAGCCACGCAAATCTGCATTGCACACTATTACAATAGCCAAGATATGGAAGTAACCAAAAAGTCCACCGACAGATGGGTGGACAAAGAAGAACTGCTACCTGTACAGATGGAATATGAGCTAGTGAAAAAATGAAACAATGCCATTTGCAGCACCGTAGATGAGTCTAGAAGTAATCACGCAACTTGGAGTAAGTGAGAAAGCGAAAGACACATATCCTATCATATCATATATAGGGGTTACCTAAAAAATGATACAAACAAAGATATTTCCACAGAGAAACACTATCATAGAATCAATATAAAAACGTATGGTTCACCAAATAGAAAGGTGTGAGGAATGGATACATTACCGTATTGAGGTTAACAGAGAGATACAAACACCTGTGAAATATGTAATCACCAAAGACCTACGCAATACCAAGAGAAGACTACTCAACATTGTGTCATAAGCTACCTGGGAAAAGGCTCCGAAGAAGAATAGATATATGTATATGTGTGAAAGAACCACATCTTGCACACCTAGAACAAACAAAACATTGTAATCAAGTTTGCTGTGATAAAAAATAAAAATTAAGTTAAAAATACCAACAAGAAGTAATGAGACATACATTAAAGGGCGTTTTCCTCTCACATGCCATTCTAATTTACAACCTAAAACACCACTTCCAGTAAGGCTCTGTTGACCTAGTAACCAGATTTGGAAAAGGAGAAATGCTGCCGCCATGTGGCCGATTCCCGCAAGAGCAGCTTTTAACCCACAGCTAATGGTCACTTACCATTCACAAGGACTCAGGGCTGTAAAGGACACCTGCCCTCAAAATTGTGCTGAGGTAGGGAATGGATAAAAAAAATTCAAAACAGGCAAAATTTTCAAGAAGATAGTATGAAGAGGTAAGTTTTACTCACTCTCTTTTTAAAGAAAGGAAAATGGATAAAAGCTCAGCCTCAGGAAGTATTAGACTCATGCAATCTAATCTACAAAAAGTCTTCAACTCACACCAGTCGACTGACCATTGGCAAAAAGTCTACAAACAATAAATGCGGAAGAGGTTTTAGAGAACTGTGTACCCTCTAGCTGCTGGTGAGATGTAAAAGGGTTAAACGCTAATAATGAGAACAGGAAAGAGCTGCGTTTAAAAGGAAAAATTGAGGTACCAGTCAATCCAGCAGGCGCACCAATGGGCCTCTCACCTGAGAAGACCAGAATGAAGAAGACCCGGGCTGCAAAAGCTGCACTGCAGCCTTATTCACAATAGACAAGACAGTGAAGCAACCAAAATGTCCATCTACAGATGAAAGGAAAAAGAAGAAGTGGTCCATGTACACAATGAATACTAGCCATGGAAAACAATGAAACACTGCTCTTTGAGGCCCCATAGATGATCTTGGAGATAATCACAGAACATGAGGTAAGTCGGAAAGCAAAAGTCCTATATCCTATGATATCACTTATAGGCGTTATCTAATAACTGACACAAATGAACATATTTCCACACAGAAAGTCAATCACAGACTTATTAAAAAAGAACTATGCTTATCTAAAAGTAAAGGTGGGGGGAATGGATAAATGAAGATTAGCGTTACCATATGTATACAAATACATATTATATACATATATCAAAAAGACCGACCATATAGCAAGGAAGGATTACGGATCACTGTAATAATTTACAAGGGAAGAGGATCTCTACATAAATAGGTATGTAGAATATGTAGTTGAACCAGAGTGTGTACACCTTGGACAAGCAACATTCTAACCATTACCCCAATTGAAAAAATTAAAACAACGAACTAGGAGTAATGAGACATAGACTTATGGGGGGTTTTCCTGGCACATTCCATTCAAATTTACAACCTAGACAAACGACTTCCAGAATGGCTCTGCTGCCCTAGTACCCAGATTTGGGAATGGAGAAATGCTGCATCCTTGTGCCGTTTCCCACAACAGCAGCTTTAAACCCACTGCAAAAGGTCACTAAATATTCACCAATTGCAGTTCTGTAAATGACACCTGCCCTCCAAAAAATACTGAGGTCGAAAATCGACCAAAAAATTCTAGAGTGCAACCTTCCAAAAAGAAAATTTGAAGAGGTATATTATACTCACACTTTTTTGCTTTTTTCTTTTAATAGAAAAGAAAAAGCCATGGAAAAATGATGAATTGTAGGAATTTTTACAGACATGTAAACCCAAATTACAAAAACCTATCAGCTCACACCAGTCATAATGGCCATCAAAAAAAATTCTGCCAACAATAAATGCTGACGTGATTGTGGAGAAATGCGTACCCTTGATTCTAAGGGGGACTTGGTAAGAGCCACTAATGAAAGCACAATGGAGTTGCCTTGAAAAGGTAAACGTTGAGCTACCGTACCAGTCAATCAATCATACCCACTGCTGGGTCTATCACCTGAGAAAATGAAAATCAAAAATCACAGGCTGGCAATCCTGCACTCCAGCAATATTTACCATAGGCAACACTTGGAAGCAACGAAAATGTCCATCGACAGAGGAATGCACCAAGAAGAAGTGGTCCATGTACACAATGGAATATTAGCCATGGAAAACATTGAAGCACTGCTCTTTGAGGCACCATACTTGAGCCTGGAGATAATCACAAAACATGAAGTAGGTCGGAAAGCAAAACACCTATATCCTATATTATCACTTATGGCATTATCTAATAACTGACACAGATGAACATATTTCCAAAGAGAAAGACACTCACAGGCTTAGAAAACAAACTATGCTCATCTGAAAGGAAAGGAGGGGGGAAATTGAGAAATGAACATTAGTGTTACCATACATATACCAATACATATTATATACATGTATCAAAAACACCGAACATATAGCAAGGGAGGTCGACGGAACACTGTAATATTTTACATGGGAAGAGGATCTGTACATTAATAGACATACATAATGTACAAATGAACCAGATTGTGTACACCTAGGACAAACAATATTCTAAACTTTACCCAGATTAAAAAAATTTTAAAAACCCAGAAGAAGTAATGAGACATAAACTTATGGGGATTCCTCCTGGCAATTTCCATTCTAATTTACAACCTAGGACAATGACTTCCAGAAAGGCTCTGCTGCCCTAGTACCCAGATTGGGGAATGGAGAAATGCTACCTCCTTGTGGCCGTTTCCCACAACAGCAGCTTTGAACCCACTGCAAAAGGTCACTAAATTTTCACCAACTTGCAGTTCTGTAAATGATACCTGCCCTCCAGAAAATTTCTGGGGTCTAAAATCGACCAAAAAATTCAAAAGAGGGCAAGCTTCGAAGAAGACAAGTTCAAGAGCTATATTGTACTCACGGGTTTTTCTTTTAAGAGAAAAGAAAAAGGGGTAGGAATATGACGAATTTAAAAAATTTTAATGACATGCATACCCATATTACAAAAACCTATCAGCTCACAGCAGTCAGAATGGCCATTAGGAAAAATGCTGCAAAAAATAAACCGTGAAGGGAGTGTGGAGAAATGCGTACCTTCGGTTGTAAGGGGGGGCATGTAAAGAGCCACTAATGAAAACACAGTGTAGGTGCTTTGAAAAGGGAAACATTGAGCTACCAGTCAATCAATCACAACCACTGCTTGGCCTATCACCTGAGAAAATGAGAATCAAAAAGTCACAGGCTGGCAAACCTGTACGCCAGCAAGATTTACCATAGCCAGCACTTGGAAGCAATGAAAATGTCCATCAACCGAGGAATGCACCAAGAAGAAGTGGTCCACGTACACAATGGAATGTTACTCTAATAATAAATATAAACTCAATTTAAAAACAAACAATAGCAAGGAGACATCAACATTTGTGGGTTTATCCGGGCACATTGCACTCTAATTTATAACCGAAGAACACCACTGGCCGGTAGGTCTGTTTCCCTAGTACCAGCATGGGAAACGTAGAAAGGCTGCCGCTCTCTGGCCGTTACCTGCAAAAGCAGGTTTAAAGCCTGAGCTAATGGTCACTTCATATGAACAAGTACTGCAGGGCTGTAAATGAAACCTGCCCTCAAAATGTCTTGAGGGAGATAATGGCCAAAATATTTCAAATGGTGACACATACTTTAAGAAAACACTGTGAAGAAATAAGCTCTAATCACAGCTGGAAAAATAAAAAGATCATGTCTTAAAGCTCAATTTCAACGCATTATGAGACACATGCAAATTCAACCACAAAGAGGTATCAGCTCACACCACTCAGAATAATCATCAGCAAAAACTACAAAGAATAAATCCTGAAGGTGCTGGGAAGAAATACATGCCCTCCACTTTAAGTGGGACGTAACCTGGAAAGAGCCACTAAGGAGAACAGAACAGAGGTGCCTTTAAAAAGTCAACATTGAGCTACCATATGATCCAGCAGACCTATTCCTGGACCTATAAACTAAGAAGACAGAATTGGAAGGACACAGCCACGCAAATCTGCATTGCACACTATTACAATAGCCAAGATATGGAAGTAACCAAAAAGTCCACCGACAGATGGGTGGACAAAGAAGAACTGCTACCTGTACAGATGGAATATGAGCTAGTGAAAAAATGAAACAATGCCATTTGCAGCACCGTAGATGAGTCTAGAAGTAATCACGCAACTTGGAGTAAGTGAGAAAGCGAAAGACACATATCCTATCATATCATATATAGGGGTTACCTAAAAAATGATACAAACAAAGATATTTCCACAGAGAAACACTATCATAGAATCAATATAAAAACGTATGGTTCACCAAATAGAAAGGTGTGAGGAATGGATACATTACCGTATTGAGGTTAACAGAGAGATACAAACACCTGTGAAATATGTAATCACCAAAGACCTACGCAATACCAAGAGAAGACTACTCAACATTGTGTCATAACCTACCTGGGAAAAGGCTCCGAAGAAGAATAGATATATGTATATGTGTGAAAGAACCACATCTTGCACACCTAGAACAAACAAAACATTGTAATCAAGTTTGCTGTGATAAAAAATAAAAATTAAGTTAAAAATACCAACAAGAAGTAATGAGACATACATTAAAGGGCGTTTTCCTCTCACATGCCATTCTAATTTACAACCTAAAACACCACTTCCAGTAAGGCTCTGTTGACCTAGTAACCAGATTTGGAAAAGGAGAAATGCTGCCGCCATGTGGCCGATTCCCGCAAGAGCAGCTTTTAACCCACAGCTAATGGTCACTTACCATTCACAAGGACTCAGGGCTGTAAAGGACACCTGCCCTCAAAATTGTGCTGAGGTAGGGAATGGATAAAAAAAATTCAAAACAGGCAAAATTTTCAAGAAGATAGTATGAAGAGGTAAGTTTTACTCACTCTCTTTTTAAAGAAAGGAAAATGGATAAAAGCTCAGCCTCAGGAAGTATTAGACTCATGCAATCTAATCTACAAAAAGTCTTCAACTCACACCAGTCGACTGACCATTGGCAAAAAGTCTACAAACAATAAATGCGGAAGAGGTTTTAGAGAACTGTGTACCCTCTAGCTGCTGGTGAGATGTAAAAGGGTTAAACGCTAATAATGAGAACAGGAAAGAGCTGCGTTTAAAAGGAAAAATTGAGGTACCAGTCAATCCAGCAGGCGCACCAATGGGCCTCTCACCTGAGAAGACCAGAATGAAGAAGACCCGGGCTGCAAAAGCTGCACTGCAGCCTTATTCACAATAGACAAGACAGTGAAGCAACCAAAATGTCCATCTACAGATGAAAGGAAAAAGAAGAAGTGGTCCAGGTACACAATGAATACTAGCCATGGAAAACAATGAAACACTGCTCTTTGAGGCCCCATAGATGATCTTGGAGATAATCACAGAACATGAGGTAAGTCGGAAAGCAAAAGTCCTATATCCTATGATATCACTTATAGGCGTTATCTAATAACTGACACAAATGAACATATTTCCACACAAAGTCAATCACAGACTTATTAAAAAAGAACTATGCTTATCTAAAAGTAAAGGTGGGGGGAATGGATAAATGAAGATTAGCGTTACCATATGTATACAAATACATATTATATACATATATCAAAAAGACCGACCATATAGCAAGGAAGGATTACGGATCACTGTAATAATTTACAAGGGAAGAGGATCTCTACATAAATAGGTATGTAGAATATGTAGTTGAACCAGAGTGTGTACACCTTGGACAAGCAACATTCTAACCATTACCCCAATTGAAAAAATTAAAACAACGAACTAGGAGTAATGAGACATAGACTTATGGGGGGTTTTCCTGGCACATTCCATTCAAATTTACAACCTAGACAAACGACTTCCAGAATGGCTCTGCTGCCCTAGTACCCAGATTTGGGAATGGAGAAATGCTGCATCCTTGTGCCGTTTCCCACAACAGCAGCTTTAAACCCACTGCAAAAGGTCACTAAATATTCACCAATTGCAGTTCTGTAAATGACACCTGCCCTCCAAAAAATACTGAGGTCGAAAATCGACCAAAAAATTCTAGAGTGCAACCTTCCAAAAAGAAAATTTGAAGAGGTATATTATACTCACACTTTTTTGCTTTTTTCTTTTAATAGAAAAGAAAAAGCCATGGAAAAATGATGAATTGTAGGAATTTTTACAGACATGTAAACCCAAATTACAAAAACCTATCAGCTCACACCAGTCATAATGGCCATCAAAAAAAATTCTGCCAACAATAAATGCTGACGTGATTGTGGAGAAATGCGTACCCTTGATTCTAAGGGGGACGTGGTAAGAGCCACTAATGAAAGCACAATGGAGTTGCCTTGAAAAGGTAAACGTTGAGCTCCCTTACCAGTCAATCAATCATACCCACTGCTGGGTCTATCACCTGAGAAAATGAAAATCAAAAATCACAGGCTGGCAATCCTGCACTCCAGCAATATTTACCATAGGCAACACTTGGAAGCAACGAAAATGTCCATCGACAGAGGAATGCACCAAGAAGAAGTGGTCCATGTACACAATGGAATATTAGCCATGGAAAACATTGAAGCACTGCTCTTTGAGGCACCATACTTGAGCCTGGAGATAATCACAAAACATGAAGTAGGTCGGAAAGCAAAACACCTATATCCTATATTATCACTTATGGCATTATCTAATAACTGACACAGATGAACATATTTCCAAAGAGAAAGACACTCACAGGCTTAGAAAACAAACTATGCTCATCTGAAAGGAAAGGAGGGGGGAAATTGAGAAATGAACATTAGTGTTACCATACATATACCAATACATATTATATACATGTATCAAAAACACCGAACATATAGCAAGGGAGGTCGACGGAACACTGTAATATTTTACATGGGAAGAGGATCTGTACATTAATAGACATACATAATGTACAAATGAACCAGATTGTGTACACCTAGGACAAACAATATTCTAAACTTTACCCAGATTAAAAAAATTTTAAAAACCCAGAAGAAGTAATGAGACATAAACTTATGGGGATTCCTCCTGGCAATTTCCACTCTAATTTACAACCTAGGACAATGACTTCCAGAAAGGCTCTGCTGCCCTAGTACCCAGATTGGGGAATGGAGAAATGCTACCTCCTTGTGGCCGTTTCCCACAACAGCAGCTTTGAACCCACTGCAAAAGGTCACTAAATTTTCACCAACTTGCAGTTCTGTAAATGATACCTGCCCTCCAGAAAATTTCTGGGGTCTAAAATCGACCAAAAAATTCAAAAGAGGGCAAGCTTCGAAGAAGACAAGTTCAAGAGCTATATTGTACTCACGGGTTTTTCTTTTAAGAGAAAAGAAAAAGGGGTAGGAATATGACGAATTTAAAAAATTTTAATGACATGCATACCCATATTACAAAAACCTATCAGCTCACAGCAGTCAGAATGGCCATTAGGAAAAATGCTGCAAAAAATAAACCGTGAAGGGAGTGTGGAGAAATGCGTACCTTCGGTTGTAAGGGGGGGCATGTAAAGAGCCACTAATGAAAACACAGTGTAGGTGCTTTGAAAAGGGAGACATTGAGCTACCAGTCAATCAATCACAACCACTGCTTGGCCTATCACCTGAGAAAATGAGAATCAAAAAGTCACAGGCTGGCAAACCTGTACGCCAGCAAGATTTACCATAGCCAGCACTTGGAAGCAATGAAAATGTCCATCAACCGAGGAATGCACCAAGAAGAAGTGGTCCACGTACACAATGGAATGTTACTCTAATAATAAATATAAACTCAATTTAAAAACAAACAAAAGCAAGGAGACATCAACATTTGTGGGTTTATCCGGGCACATTGCACTCTAATTTATAACCGAAGAACACCACTGGCCGGTAGGTCTGTTTCCCTAGTACCAGCATGGGAAACGTAGAAAGGCTGCCGCTCTCTGGCCGTTACCTGCAAAAGCAGGTTTAAAGCCTGAGCTAATGGTCACTTCATATGAACAAGTACTGCAGGGCTGTAAATGAAACCTGCCCTCAAAATGTCTTGAGGGAGATAATGGCCAAAATATTTCAAATGGTGACACATACTTTAAGAAAACACTGTGAAGAAATAAGCTCTAATCACAGCTGGAAAAATAAAAAGATCATGTCTTAAAGCTCAATTTCAACGCATTATGAGACACATGCAAATTCAACCACAAAGAGGTATCAGCTCACACCACTCAGAATAATCATCAGCAAAAACTACAAAGAATAAATCCTGAAGGTGCTGGGAAGAAATACATGCCCTCCACTTTAAGTGGGACGTAACCTGGAAAGAGCCACTAAGGAGAACAGAACAGAGGTGCCTTTAAAAAGTAAACATTGAGCTACCATATGATCCAGCAGACCTATTCCTGGACCTATAAACTAAGAAGACAGAATTGGAAGGACACAGCCACGCAAATCTGCATTGCACACTATTACAATAGCCAAGATATGGAAGTAACCAAAAAGTCCACCGACAGATGGGTGGACAAAGAAGAACTGCTACCTGTACAGATGGAATATGAGCTAGTGAAAAAATGAAACAATGCCATTTGCAGCACCGTAGATGAGTCTAGAAGTAATCACGCAACTTGGAGTAAGTGAGAAAGCGAAAGACACATATCCTATCATATCATATATAGGGGTTACCTAAAAAATGATACAAACAAAGATATTTCCACAGAGAAACACTATCATAGAATCAATATAAAAACGTATGGTTCACCAAATAGAAAGGTGTGAGGAATGGATACATTACCGTATTGAGGTTAACAGAGAGATACAAACACCTGTGAAATATGTAATCACCAAAGACCTACGCAATACCAAGAGAAGACTACTCAACATTGTGTCATAACCTACCTGGGAAATGGCTCGGAAGAAGAATAGATATATGTATATGTGTGAAAGAACCACATCTTGCACACCTAGAACAAACAAAACATTGTAATCAAGTTTGCTGTGATAAAAAATAAAAATTAAGTTAAAAATACCAACAAGAAGTAATGAGACATACATTAAAGGGCGTTTTCCTCTCACATGCCATTCTAATTTACAGCCTAGAACACCACTTCCAGTAAGGCTCTGTTGACCTAGTAACCAGATTTGGAAAAGGAGAAATGCTGCCGCCATGTGGCCGATTCCCGCAAGAGCAGCTTTTAACCCACAGCTAATGGTCACTTACCATTCACAAGGACTCAGGGCTGTAAAGGACACCTGCCCTCAAAATTGTGCTGAGGTAGGGAATGGATAAAAAAAATTCAAAACAGGCAAAATTTTCAAGAAGATAGTATGAAGAGGTAAGTTTTACTCACTCTCTTTTTAAAGGAAGGAAAATGGATAAAAGCTCAGCCTCAGGAAGTATTAGACTCATGCAATCTAATCTACAAAAAGTCTTCAACTCACACCAGTCGACTGACCATTGGCAAAAAGTCTACAAACAATAAATGCGGAAGAGGTTTTAGAGAACTGTGTACCCTCTAGCTGCTGGTGAGATGTAAAAGGGTTAAACGCTAATAATGAGAACAGGAAAGAGCTGCGTTTAAAAGGAAAAATTGAGGTACCAGTCAATCCAGCAGGCGCACCAATGGGCCTCTCACCTGAGAAGACCAGAATGAAGAAGACCCGGGCTGCAAAAGCTGCACTGCAGCCTTATTCACAATAGACAAGACAGTGAAGCAACCAAAATGTCCATCTACAGATGAAAGGAAAAAGAAGAAGTGGTCCATGTACACAATGAATACTAGCCATGGAAAACAATGAAACACTGCTCTTTGAGGCCCCATAGATGATCTTGGAGATAATCACAGAACATGAGGTAAGTCGGAAAGCAAAAGTCCTATATCCTATGATATCACTTATAGGCGTTATCTAATAACTGACACAAATGAACATATTTCCACACAGAAAGTCAATCACAGACTTATTAAAAAAGAACTATGCTTATCTAAAAGTAAAGGTGGGGGGAATGGATAAATGAAGATTAGCGTTACCATATGTATACAAATACATATTATATACATATATCAAAAAGACCGACCATATAGCAAGGAAGGATTACGGATCACTGTAATAATTTACAAGGGAAGAGGATCTCTACATAAATAGGTATGTAGAATATGTAGTTGAACCAGAGTGTGTACACCTTGGACAAGCAACATTCTAACCATTACCCCAATTGAAAAAATTAAAACAACGAACTAGGAGTAATGAGACATAGACTTATGGGGGGTTTTCCTGGCACATTCCATTCAAATTTACAACCTAGACAAACGACTTCCAGAATGGCTCTGCTGCCCTAGTACCCAGATTTGGGAATGGAGAAATGCTGCATCCTTGTGCCGTTTCCCACAACAGCAGCTTTAAACCCACTGCAAAAGGTCACTAAATATTCACCAATTGCAGTTCTGTAAATGACACCTGCCCTCCAAAAAATACTGAGGTCGAAAATCGACCAAAAAATTCTAGAGTGCAACCTTCCAAAAAGAAAATTTGAAGAGGTATATTATACTCACACTTTTTTGCTTTTTTCTTTTAATAGAAAAGAAAAAGCCATGGAAAAATGATGAATTGTAGGAATTTTTACAGACATGTAAACCCAAATTACAAAAACCTATCAGCTCACACCAGTCATAATGGCCATCAAAAAAAATTCTGCCAACAATAAATGCTGACGTGATTGTGGAGAAATGCGTACCCTTGATTCTAAGGGGGACGTGGTAAGAGCCACTAATGAAAGCACAATGGAGTTGCCTTGAAAAGGTAAACGTTGAGCTCCCGTACCAGTCAATCAATCATACCCACTGCTGGGTCTATCACCTGAGAAAATGAAAATCAAAAATCACAGGCTGGCAATCCTGCACTCCAGCAATATTTACCATAGGCAACACTTGGAAGCAACGAAAATGTCCATCGACAGAGGAATGCACCAAGAAGAAGTGGTCCATGTACACAATGGAATATTAGCCATGGAAAACATTGAAGCACTGCTCTTTGAGGCACCATACTTGAGCCTGGAGATAATCACAAAACATGAAGTAGGTCGGAAAGCAAAACACCTATATCCTATATTATCACTTATGGCATTATCTAATAACTGACACAGATGAACATATTTCCAAAGAGAAAGACACTCACAGGCTTAGAAAACAAACTATGCTCATCTGAAAGGAAAGGAGGGGGGAAATTGAGAAATGAACATTAGTGTTACCATACATATACCAATACATATTATATACATGTATCAAAAACACCGAACATATAGCAAGGGAGGTCGACGGAACACTGTAATATTTTACATGGGAAGAGGATCTGTACATTAATAGACATACATAATGTACAAATGAACCAGATTGTGTACACCTAGGACAAACAATATTCTAAACTTTACCCAGATTAAAAAAATTTTAAAAACCCAGAAGAAGTAATGAGACATAAACTTATGGGGATTCCTCCTGGCAATTTCCACTCTAATTTACAACCTAGGACAATGACTTCCAGAAAGGCTCTGCTGCCCTAGTACCCAGATTGGGGAATGGAGAAATGCTACCTCCTTGTGGCCGTTTCCCACAACAGCAGCTTTGAACCCACTGCAAAAGGTCACTAAATTTTCACCAACTTGCAGTTCTGTAAATGATACCTGCCCTCCAGAAAATTTCTGGGGTCTAAAATCGACCAAAAAATTCAAAAGAGGGCAAGCTTCGAAGAAGACAAGTTCAAGAGCTATATTGTACTCACGGGTTTTTCTTTTAAGAGAAAAGAAAAAGGGGTAGGAATATGACGAATTTAAAAAATTTTAATGACATGCATACCCATATTACAAAAACCTATCAGCTCACAGCAGTCAGAATGGCCATTAGGAAAAATGCTGCAAAAAATAAACCGTGAAGGGAGTGTGGAGAAATGCGTACCTTCGGTTGTAAGGGGGGGCATGTAAAGAGCCACTAATGAAAACACAGTGTAGGTGCTTTGAAAAGGGAGACATTGAGCTACCAGTCAATCAATCACAACCACTGCTTGGCCTATCACCTGAGAAAATGAGAATCAAAAAGTCACAGGCTGGCAAACCTGTACGCCAGCAAGATTTACCATAGCCAGCACTTGGAAGCAATGAAAATGTCCATCAACCGAGGAATGCACCAAGAAGAAGTGGTCCACGTACACAATGGAATGTTACTCTAATAATAAATATAAACTCAATTTAAAAACAAACAAAAGCAAGGAGACATCAACATTTGTGGGTTTATCCGGGCACATTGCACTCTAATTTATAACCGAAGAACACCACTGGCCGGTAGGTCTGTTTCCCTAGTACCAGCATGGGAAACGTAGAAAGGCTGCCGCTCTCTGGCCGTTACCTGCAAAAGCAGGTTTAAAGCCTGAGCTAATGGTCACTTCATATGAACAAGTACTGCAGGGCTGTAAATGAAACCTGCCCTCAAAATGTCTTGAGGGAGATAATGGCCAAAATATTTCAAATGGTGACACATACTTTAAGAAAACACTGTGAAGAAATAAGCTCTAATCACAGCTGGAAAAATAAAAAGATCATGTCTTAAAGCTCAATTTCAACGCATTATGAGACACATGCAAATTCAACCACAAAGAGGTATCAGCTCACACCACTCAGAATAATCATCAGCAAAAACTACAAAGAATAAAT